>NC_037686.1:44574429-44588086 GCF_003255815.1 Theropithecus gelada | reverse complement strand
TTTTTGAGACGGAGTCTCGCTCTGTCGCCCAGGCTGGAGTGCAGTGGCCGGATCTCAGCTCACTGCAAGCTCCACCTCCTGGGTTTACGCCATTCTCCTGCCTCAGCCTCCCGAGTAGCTGGGACTACAGGCGCCCGCCACCTCGCCCGGCTACGTTTTTGTATTTTTTAGTAGAGACGGGGTTTCACCGTGTCAGCCAGGATGGTCTCGATCTCCTGACCTCGTGATCCGCCCGTCTCGGCCTCCCAAAGTGCTGGGATTACAGGCTTGAGCCACCGCGCCCGGCCAATTTTTAAAACAGCAGAACAATTAGTTCAAAAGAGGCACAGGACTTTCAATCATCAAGATAAAGCCGTCATCAGAAAATTGGTTAAATTTCTGCTGCTTATTTTCATTCCTCAAATATTTTAGACTAACTCTCAAGACAGAGTCCTTGGTCTTTTGTAAACTAATTGGTAATTACTCCTTAAAAGAAGAGCAAAGTCAGACACTTTACATGTGTGATGTTGTTTCATCATCCCTATGAATCTACATGGTAGGGATTATTATTTCCATTTTACAAAAGCAGTAACAGGCTCAGTGAGATTAAGCAGCTTTCCCAAATTCACAAACTAGTCAGTTGTGGAGCTCAGGCAAGGTCAGTCTGGCTTCAAAATCCATGTTCCCCCTGCCATGCTTCATGGTCTCCATTCTTCACACTTCACCCAAAGTCACTGCACCTTTTAGCAAAACAATTCCTCTGGAGAAGAGTATTCAGGCTGCTGCTATACTTCTCAGCGCTGCTCTCAAATCTAGAACTCTACACTCATTAAGTATTAACACTCAAATCAAGTGTTAATTTAAAACAAAAATAACTTTTTAAAGATATTATTCTCTATACTGCTATTAGCTGGTTACATACACTTACCGAGATATAGGACTTTCCATTTCCTACACAGTAACAGAAATTCAGACCTTCAGCACATCCCAGGTACGTTGCTGCAGATGTCTCAGATTTTGTTTTCCTGCCCTAGTTTTTCTTCTTGCACTTTCCACCTACTCACCCTACTTAAAAAAAATAATGTCTCTGAAACAATGTGTTCTCCAAATCCACTCAACAAGAGCCTACAAGGGACTCTACTTCTAATTCTCAACTTTCTAACAAGTATGCCAAAAACAGGTAACAGGTGGACAGATTTTTATTTCCCAGTTCACCCTTCCATAGTTAGAGCCCCTACACTGTTCAGAGCCGCAGACCACTCTAGACCCGAGCAGCCTTATCGATTTACCCTGAAACATCATGAAATATGTTGGGAAGCACTTTCTACACTCCCAACCTATTACACTTGATTCCCATTCCTCTCAACACAAACTGGAAGCATTACTAGAAGTCATTTGGTCACGTTTCCTTTATAGTACAAGAAGTCACTTCTATCCATATGTATAAGGTGGTAGTGGTGGTGTTAGTGGTGGTGGTGTTTGAGACAGGGTCTTGTTCTATTGCCCACGTTGGAGAGAGCATTGACCTGATCATAGTCACTACAACCTTGAACTCCTGGGCTCAAGGGATCCTCCTGACTCAACCTCCCAAGTAGTTGGGACTATAAGCATAAGCCACTGAGCTCTGCTAATTTTTTTATTTTTTGTAGAGATGGGGTCTCGTCATGTTGCCCAGGCTGGTCTCAAACTCCTGGCCTCAAAAGATCCTCCTGCCTTAGCCTCTCAAAATGCTGGAATTACAGGGATGAACCACCACACCCAGCCTGTATAAGGTTATTCACTGCTACATTATATGTAATAACAAAACACTGGAAGCAACCCAAATGGTAAAATCCAAATGGTAAATCCAATTAATTTTGGTATATATGTCTCCCATTAAAAAGAGTGAGGAAGTTAATATATATAGAAGGCTCTCCAAGATACAACTGATGAAAAAAAGCACAAAGTGAAAAAGTGTATGTAACATATGTGCTATTATTTGTCAAAAAAAGAGAAGGGATATATGTGCATATTTGTTTGCATATGCATAAAATGCAATTCTTCTATAACACCCTTTATCATATTTCACCATACTTGTTTGTTGATTTACAGATAAGATTATAAGCCCTGGCTGGACGTGTAATCTCAGCACTTTGGGAGGCCAAGGCAAGCCAATCACCTGAGGTTGAGAGTTCAAGACCAGCCTGACCAACACGGAGAAACCCCATCTCTACTAAAAATACAAAATTAGCCGGGCATGGTGGCACATGCCTGTAATCCCAGCTACTTGGGAGGCTGAGGCAGGAGAATCACAAACTCGGAGGCGGAAGTTGCAGTGAGCCGAGATCACACCATTGCACTCCAGCCTGGGCAACAAGAGTGAAACTCTGTCTCAAAAAAAAAAAAAAAGATTATAAGCCTTTAAGGACAAAAGACATCATATATCTAGCTAACCATTATAGCCTGAGAAACAAATAAATGAATAATAGTTTGATACACAGAGATAGTCTGGTCCAGCAGTTCTCAAAGATAACCATGACACATGGTTATGTTCACACACACCATAGCCTCAGATGCCTGTGAACCAAAAAATAATAAGCACAGATCTGTTTTTCATTTTTGCTGCCATTATGTAGTTTAGAAACATGTATAAAATCAGTCATAAGCCAGGTGCAGTGGCTCACCCTTGTAATCCCAGCACTTTGGGAGGCCAAGGCAGGTGGATCACGAGGTTGAGATCGAGACCATCCTGGTTAACATGGTGAAACCCCATCTCTACTGAAAATACAAAAATTAGCTGGGCATGGTGGCACGCACCTGTAGTCCCAGCTACTCGGGAGGCTGAGGCAGGAGAATTGCTTGAACCCAGGAGGTGGAAGTTGCAGTGAGCCGAGATCGCGCCACTGCACTCCCGCCTGCCAACAGAGCTAGACTCCGTCTCAAAAAAAAAAAAAAGATAAAAAACAAAAAAAGAAAATCAGTCATATAAGTAGTTTAAAATATTTAGGAAAAAAACAGTGTATATTATTAACCTTTAGTATTTAATTATTCTTCATTTTGTTTCAGACCTTTGTTGCACAACTAATTTTAAGAGTGAAAAATTTAAAACTATTAAATAATTTAAGTAAGATTTTAGAACCACATGTGGAAACTCTAACAAAATCTGATTACTCTGATGCTAAAAATAGTTAATAGTAAGGAAGGATTAGATTCACCCTAAAGGCCTTATTAGTATTTCTAAAAATTGCAGCAAACATCAATTTTTGGCTACAAAAATGGACTTTACTTGAAGACGGTACATACGTATCTAAGGAATTCCAAGAGTGAACAATCTCATAATTATCTAGATTCAGAGTCTCTTCTACTGAGATTCATCTTAGTCCTGAATAATTCATAAACTAGGTAATCTTGGTCCCTGACTCTGTCAACAAGGGGGCAAGTGCTACCTCAAAGCCTACTCAGTCCCAAGGTCACACATCAAATACCATCAGCGAGGAGCAGGGCAGTGCCAAAGAGAAAGTGACAGGCCAAAAGTATATGCAACACCACAAACGAAACCTCTATCATGTAAACTCACTTGTGGCGGTGGGGGCAGGAAGAACCCTTTATAAATATACCCTCACAGATTTACAATGCAGTTTATTTACTTTACAGTTTTTTCACTAAGATCCCTTTATACCTTTCCCAACGTGTTGGGATTACAGGCGTGATCAACTGCACCTGGCTGCCATTCCCTTTTCTTAAATCACCCAGGTGATTTAAGAGAAAGGTATAAAGGGATCCCAGCACTTTGGGAGGCCAAGGCAGGTGGATCACGAGGTCAGGAGCTCAAGACCGTCCTAGCTAACACGATGAAACCCCGTCTCTCTCTACTAAAAATACAAAAAATTAGCCAGGCGTGGTGGCACATGCCTGTAGTCCCAGCTACTTGGGAGGCTGAGGCAGGAGAATTGCTTGAACCTGGGAGGCAGAGGGTGCAGTGAGCTAAGATCATACCACTGCACTCCAGCCTGGGCAACAGAGCGAGACTCTGTCTCAAAAAAAAAATTTTTTTTTGAGTAAAAGTAGCAATTAACAAAATAAACTATAAAGCATAGTAACTTAAACTGTGAGGCACTGGCACAGGTAGACAAAAATGGCTAACAAATTATTCCCATCACTGTTTTTTGAGAAGTTCATCTTTTTCCCCACTGATATGCCAGCTCCACATAAAACAAGTACATACACATACATTTATTCTTATTCTTATTATTCTTAAGTATTTCAGTTATTCTTGTTCTTTATTCTTTTTCATACACAGTTCGGAATAAACTTATCAAGATCCCCCAATCTTCCAAAACAAGGCTTTCGAATTTTAATTCAAATTGTCTTCAATCTATAGGTCAATTTGAAAAGAAGTGACATTTTAACAGCAGTCTCCTTATTCCTTAAATATGGTACATACTTCTATGTAGTTAAGTCTACTTTAGTATATTTCAGTGTAAAAACCATATACTGTAATTTGGAATAGCTTTATAAATTACATTAGAATTTACATAAGTGAAAAGAAAAATTATTTTGGACGATAAATCATGCTCTCCATTTTGCCCTTTCTTCCTCTAAGTCGTATCACTATCACATGAGCAGCAGTACTCAATGATAATTCTGCAAGGATTAAGGAAATGATTTCAAAATTTGTTGATGCCATAGCTCATCTCCAGTATGACCTTTCCCACCAATCCACAGCCACCTTTAATTTTCCAAGGATCTCAGAAGCAAGAATAAGTAACCACTTCAATATAAAATACATCTAATCCAAGCCATCAGATTAATTATGAACTAAGTTAAACTTTTTTTTTTTTTGAGACAGAGTCTTGCTCTTGTTGTCCAGGCTGGGGTGCAATGGCGTGGATCTCAGCTCCCCACAACCTCCACCTCCCAGGTTCAAGCGATTCTCTTGCCTCGGCCTCCCAAGTAGCTGGGATTACAGGCGCCCGCCACCATGCCCAGCTAATTTTTTGTATTTTTAGTAGAGACGGGGTTTCACCATGTTGACCAGGCTGGTCTTGAACTGCTGACTTCAGGTAATCCACCTGCCCCAGTCTCCCAAAGTGCTGGGATTACAGGCGTGAGCCACCACGCCTGGCTTAAACTAAATTAAACTTCTAAGTCTCAATCCAACTGTATACAATAAAGTTAAAAATTAAAATGTATTGCCAAAAGATGTAAACAGACAGTTCCCGGAAAAGGAAATACCAATACTCCTTAAACAATGAAAATAAACACAACCTTAATTATTAAAGAAAGGCAAATAAAACCATAAGGACCACTATCCAAAACTTGCTGAACTGGGTATCAAAAAGAAAAACGACTGCTATTAGTCACACGGAAAAACGTGTGTGTGTGTGTACGAATTTACCCTCAAAAGACAGACAAATACGCCCTTTACCTCCAAGGTCAAGAGAAATGAGAAGTATAGACTTCTTTGTCACGATTACGCCAACCCCTTCCTGAAAATCGGTAAAGAAAAAAACTGAAATGCTTACCCTTAATTAGTAATAAATATAGTAAGAACTATATTTTACATAACCTAATTGATGACGTAAAGTCCTCTTTACAGAAGAACTCCAGTTAATAAATGTAGAAATGACCAAATTAGAAATATTACCATTTTGTAACCTCATAAAACAGGTGATTCAGACAAAAATCAATAGATGCTAAAATATTTACACTCAAAACTCTGATCAATCTTAGTATGATAATTGGTATAAAACACACTTTTTCTACCTTACCAAATGATTGGAAAACCTTACCAAAAATGATTAACCTAAATTTTATCAAGCTTTTAAATCTCATTTCCAATTTACAGGAAATACACAGAACAAAAGAACAAGTTACAAGGTGTGAAAAGCAATCAGATAAATAGAGAAGATGGAACATTCTACAGAAAAACTGACACAATTTGTTTTAAAAATGACATGAAGCAAAAAATAGTGGCAAGGTGGGAAGTGGATACCTATATTCTACTTTAAAAGACATTTAAGAACAAGAACCATCAAATGCAACATATGCACCTTATTTGGCTCCTAATTGTAATAAACTATAAAACAACTGGAAAATTTTAAATATGAACTGGGTAGCAGGAATTATTGTTAATTTTGTTAGGTGTGATAATGGTATTATGGTTATGTAAAAAAAGACTTTAAGATACTTAAAAAACAATAATGAACAAAATATGGAAACAATCCAAATGTCTATTAATTTCTGAATGGACAAACAAAATGCAGTATATCCATACAATGGAGTATCACTCAGCAATCAAAAGGAACAGAGGCTGGGTGCAGTGGCTCATGCTTATAATCCCAACACTTTCAGAGGCAGAGGAAGGAGGATCACTTGAGGTCAGGTGTTCAAGACCAGGCATGGTGGTGCATGCCTGTGGTCCCAGTTACTCAGGAAGGTGAAGTGGAAGGATCACTTGAGTCCAGGAGTTCAAGGCTATAGGGAGCTACAATCGCACCACTGCAATCCAGCCTGGGCAACAGAGTGAGACCTTGTCTCAAAAAAAAAAAAGGAATGCAAGTACTGGTGCATGCAACAACATGTATGAATATTACACTCAGTGAAGCAAGCCAGTCACAGCTGGGTGCAGTGGCTCACGCTTGTAATCCCAGCACTTTGGGGTGCTGAGGATTGCTTGAACACAGGAGTTTAAGACCAGCCTAGGTAACAGAGCAAGACCCCATCTCTAAAAAAGTAGAAGAAAAAAAAAAGAAGCCAGTCACAAAAGACTCCTTATTGTTACAATTCCATTTACATGAAACGTCTAGAAGAGGCAAAGATAGTAGTAGTTGTTATTAAATTAGTGGCTTGACGCCGTGGCTCACACCTATAATCCCAGCACTTTGGGAGGCTGAGGAAGGTGAATCACTTGAGGTCAGGAGTTCGAGACCAGCCTGGCCAACATGGTGAAACCTCATCTCCACAAAAAATACAGAAATTAGCCAGGTGTGGTGGCATGCACCTGTAAGCCCAGTTACTCGGGAGGCTGAGGCAGGAGAATTGTTTGAATCCAGGAGGCAGAGTTTGCAGTGAGCAGAGATCGTGCCACTGCACTCCAACAGACTGAGACTCCCTCTCAAAAAAATAAATAAATAAATAAATAAATAAATAAGTGGTTGCTAGTGCAATCTAGAGTTTGGGGGAATGTCTGCTAATGGGCATGGGATAGGGCTCCTTTCTGGGATTGTAATGTTCTAAAATTGGTGATTGTTACACAATTCTGTGAATACAAACACTGAATAATACACTTTAAATGGGTGAATTACATGATGTATGAAACATACCTCAAAAAGTGTATTATTTTTCTATTGCTACTATAAAAGTTATCAAAATTTAGTAGTGCAAACAACATAAATTTATTATCTTACAGTTCTGTAGGTCTGAAGTCTGACACTCAATGAGCTAAGATCCAGATGTCAATAAAGCTGCATTCCTTTCCCGAGGCTCCAGAGGGAAATCTGCATTCTTGCCTCTGCCAGCTTCTGGAAGCTGCTCACATTTCTTTTTTTTTTTTTCTTTTGAGACGGAGTCTCGCTGTGTTGCCCAGGCTGGAGTACAGTGGCGTGATCTCAGCTCACTGCAAGCTCTGCCTCCCGGGTTCACACCATTCTCCTGCCTCAGCCTCCAGAGTAGCTGGGACTACAGGTGCCCGCCACTATGCCCAGCTAATTTTTTGCATTTTTAGTAGAGACGGGGTTTCACCGTGTTAGCCAGGATGGTCTCGATCTCCTGACCTCGTGATCCACCCGCCTCAGCCTCCTAAAGGGCTGGGATTACAGGCGCGAGCCACCGCGCCCAGCAAAGCTGTTCACATTTCTTGCTCATGACCCCCTACCATCTTCAAAGCCAACAAGGGCAGGCTGAGTCCTCCTCACATCACATCTGACTTTCTCTTCCACCTCCCTCTTCTACTTTCAAGAAGCCTTGTGATTAAATTGGGCCTGCCCAGATAATCCAGGATAATCTCCCTATTTCAAGGTCAGCTGATTAGTAACCTTAATGCCATTTGCTACTTTAATTCCCCTTTGCCATGTAATGTAACATATTCAGATTCTGCAGACAAAGATATGGACATCTTTCGGGGGCTACTATTCTGCCTATCATAATAAAGCTCTTAAAAAGTAAATAAAATTTTTTAAAATCTAGTTATTGAGTGTATGGGAATTCAATATTCTAGTCATTCTACATTATTGTCTATCAGTTTTTGTAATATAATTAAAAATGAGATATTGTTTTTCACCTCCAAAACTAGCAAAGGTCAAAGGTCTAAAAATGCATCAAACTGACAAAGATATGGGGAAACCCACCTCTCATGCATTGCTGGTAGGTGTGTAAATTCCTACAACTTCCATGGAGCACAACTTGGCATAGCTACCAAATTGCAAATGCATATACACTTTGACCCAGGAATTGTACTTCAAGGAATTTATACTAAAGATATATTTGTGTGTATAAGAAATGATGTATGTGGCAATAACTGTTATAACAAAGACTGGAAATAATCTAAATGTTCATCAACAGAAAACCAATTAAATATATTCTACAGATGGCCGGGCGCGGTGGCTCAAGCCTGTAATCCCAGCACTTTGGGAGGCCGAGACGGGCGGATCACAAGGTCACAAGATCGAGACCATCCTGGCTAACACGGTGAAACCCCGTCTCTACTAAAAAATACAAAAAACTAGCCGGGCGAGGTGGCGGGCGCCTGTAGTCCCAGCTACTTGGGAGGCTGAGGCAGGAGAATGGCGTGAACCCGGGAGGCGGAGCTTGCAGTGAGCTGAGATCCGGCCACTGCACTCCAGCCTGGGCGACAGAGCGAGACTCCGTCTCAAAAAAAAAAATATATATATTCTACAGATACTCCACAGTCATTAAAAAGAATAAGGCAGTTGCATATGTGCTACATATACAAGATATATTTTACTTAACTGTGGGAAAAAAGGCAAGGGACAGAACAGTACATGTAGTATGCTACCATTTGTATTTAAACAATTTTGTGAAACTATATGGGATATATGCTTAAGTAACCTATACTATCTCTAGAACGATTCAAAATCAACTGCCACCAGTGCTCACCTCTAGAGAAGGGAGGTGGCTAGTGAGTGGGGTACAAAGAAGAGAAAAGCTTATTTTCTACTTTCAAATCTTTTGGATTTTCTACTGATTTATGTATGACAGACCAGATAGACAGAACATTTCTAAATTTTTTTTTTAATCCACATACCACACAAGTTGATATGGCCCGTTATCCAAATTTTCAATCTCCAGGCAATCTCTTACCTGCTAGTTGGTGCAGGGAAAGAAAACGAGAGAAGCTGATTCCAGAACGGGTCATTCTCAGAGACAGATTCCGTGCCTGATAACTTTTTCAAGTATTCATTTTTAGGAAGATCGCCGATTCTGCTGCTATTTGATCCCATCTTCTACCTTAAGCAGATAACTTGTCCTTAAACCTGCATTTCCACAAGACAACCTATAAAAAATAAAAATAAAAAAACTTTAAACTTCTTCAAAGGTCATCATTTTTTGTCTACCTATAAAAAAACTGTAAACTTACTAAAGAAAATCACATCTTTCTGTATTTATAAATATATTAGACATCAGATACAAAGTTACAAGAAACATGGGGCTAGGCCAGGCATGGTGGCTCACGCCTGTAATCCCAGCACTTTGGGAGGCCGAGGCGGGCAGATCACGAGGTCAAGAGATTGAGACCATCCGGCCAACATGGTGAAACTCCATCTCTACTAAAAATACAAAAATTAGCTGGGCATGGTGGCACACACCTGTAGTCCCAGCTACTCGGGAGGCTGAGACAGGAGAATCACACGAACCCAGGAGGCAGGGGTTGCAGTAAGCCAAGATCGTGCCACTGCACTCCAGCCTGGCGACAGAGCAAGACTCCATCTCAGGAAAAAAAAAAAAAAAGAAAAAGAAATATGGAGCTAACACCTGTCTTAGCCAATACAAACACAAAAATCCAAATCTATATGGTACTTGTACTATGTATCTTAGGATGGGCATATCTCTACCCAAGAAAATGTCTCAAAGCAAAATCATAATAATCTAACTTATAATTAGTCTGAAAATGAAGCTGTTTTACAACCAAAACAATGGTGACAAAGAAATACAGAAATCTGGATGGCTTGAATGTACAAGGAAGGGAATATAGCTCAAGTAATTACCACGTGCTGCCCCTACTTATGGGGGTCATGGGGACAAACCTGAATTACCCACTTCAAGTGAAAGAGATCCCAGTTACAAAGGAATCACATTTAATGTTTCTCTCATTCTGCCATAGGGCATATACGTAGTTTTTGTTGATATGCCTCTTCTCCTAAACCATGCACATTTTTATGACAGGAATTATTTTATTCATCTTTCTATGCCCACTGTCTAGACTAGCATGTAAAAAATTCCCTAAATAGTATGTTGAAAGAACAAGCGAGTGAATAAATAATTAGTATCCACGAGGCTCTTCAAAAGTCAGTATTGGTTGTTCTCAGTCACTAAGGGAAGAAAACTAATAGTTTAGTTACAAATATGAATCACTGTCTTCCTTAAATCACATTTAACACACTTCTAGATCATGTTTTATCTTGATTTGTTCAGAAAAGGTCTCCCATTGAATAACAAAATGGTGATAAGGTAAATAATAAATTACACTATTTTAAAATTACAATCACAACGAAAGGAAACTACATGGGCTCAGGGACCAAAGGTGGCTCAGCTCAGGTGAGAATGTACATTAGTGACTCACTTTCTTCCTCATGTCCCTCCTCATTCCACAAAGGCACTGAAGCCATGGTCAGAATTTGGAAGCTGGATTGAGCTGCTTACTCGGAGAGCAAGAGGTTTCCCCGATGATGCACATGGACAGCCGGGTTTTCCGAATCTGAGAGCGAAATACTGATCTGGTTCCTCATCACCTGCCCCCGAACCTGAGGCCAGCCACTACTTTCATCCTTCCTGCAAGGGGACAGGGGCCCCAAAAACTCAATTCAACTTCAAATGAATAATAATTCAGCTTCAATTAAGCCTCTATATTAAGCCAGCTAATCATAAGGTTTAATTTCTTAAAGTAGGGCTTGTTAAGCCCAATTAGAAAATGCTATAAAAGAAATACCCTGAAGGCCAGGCGCGGTGGCTCACGCCTGTAATCCTAGCACTGTGGGAGGCCGAGGCAGGCAGATCACCTGAGGTCCGGAGTTCAAGACCAGCCTGACCAACATGTAGAAACGCCCTCTACTCAAAATACAAAATTAGTCTGGCGTGGTGGCACATGCCTGTAATCCCAGCTACAAGGGAGGCTGAGGCAGGAGAATCACTTGAACCCAGGAGACAGAGGTTGCAGTGAGCCAAGATCACATACACCATTGCACTCCAGCCTGGGCAACAAGAGCAAGACGCCATCTCAAAAAAAAAAAAAGAAAAAAACTCTGAAATATATAAATTCCTAACTTACAATAGTATTTTAAGCTATCAAAATTATAAGGGGACATAATACACTAGTGAAAATGAATGAAACAGAGCTAAATGGATACATCTCAAAAATATAAAATGTTTTTTTAAAAAAGCAGGCTACCTAATAGATATGGTATGCTGTCATTTATAAGATTTTAAAACTCGCAAAAAATATTATGGATTTATTCATAGCTAGCACTAGTATTAAAACAGTTTTTTGTTTTGCTCTGTTTTGAAGAGACAGGGCCTCACTCTGTTGCTGAGTACAATGCTGGAGTACAATGACGTGATTATAGCTCATTGTAACCTCAAACTCCTGGGCTCAAGAGATCCTCACGCCGCACCCTCCTAAGTAGCTGAAACTACAGGTACATGCCACCAAATCCCAGCTAATATTTTTTATTTGGTAAAGATGGGGTCTTACTGTGTTGCCCAGGCTGGTCTCGAACTCCTTCTGCCTTGGCTTCCCAAAGTGCTGAGATTACAGGCATGAGCCACTGAGCCTGGCCAAAAGGAAATAATTTAACCAGAAATCTATAGCTTTTCAAGCTATCAATTAAGTTTGAAAGTAGAATAAAAACATTTTCTGATTTGCCAAGATTCAAAAGACCTCCCAGGAACCTACAAGGAAGCTACAAGATGTACTCCTTCCACATGAGGGAGTAAGCCAAGAAAAAAGAAGAAATTCAAGAAACAAGGGATCCAACACAGGGCAGTGGTATAGAGAATCACAGCTACGCAGCAGGCTGGGACAAGAGTCAAAACAGCTCGCGGATCTCCAGGAGAAGAAAGCATAGAACTGACAGTTCACTTGATGTGTCTAACCTTACTCTGTGGAATGTTACAACACTGTAGGAGAATTTGGAAGCAATGAATAATAGTTATATGGAGAATAAAGTAAATAATTTTGTATAGACTACATACTTTGGGAAAAACAGAAATTATTTAAGAAAGGTCATGTAATCATAGTATATGACTAAATTCAACAGTAATCAGTATTTATATAATCACTATGATATAAATACTAAATATTTAACCAAAAATTGTGAGTTAACTCTCAAAAGATTCCGGAAAAAGAAGCAGGATTGGTGGTCTATGACTGCTAAACCTTCATCTTCCATAATAGGTAGTGCTCAATAAAAAATATGTAAAGTTAGTAAATCAAAAAACAGTAAAAATGTATTAGTTATAAATAAGAAAGCAGGGCCAGGTGTGGTGTAATCCCAACATTTTGGGAGGCCAATGTAGGTGGACCACTTAAGGCCAGAAGTTCAAGACTAACCTGGCCAACGCAGTGAAAACCCATCTCTACTAAAAATACAAAAATTAGCCAGGCATGTTGGAGCATGCCCATAATCCCAGCTCCTCAGGAGGCTGAGGCACAAGAATCACTTGAACCCAGGAGGTGGAGATTGCAGTGAGCCGGGATTGTGCCACTGCAATCCAGCCTGGGTGACAGAGTGAAACTCTGTCTCAAGTTAAATAAATAAATAAGGAGGTAAATAGCACAAAGCAACAGCTTATAGATTTTAAAGTGGTGGCCAGGTGCGGTGGCTCACGTCTGTGATTCCAGCATTTTGGGAGGCCGAGGCGGGTGGATCACCTGAGGTCAGGAGTTTGAGACCAGCCTGACCAACATGACGAAACCCCGTTTCTATTAAAAATACAAAAATTAGCTGGGTGTAGCGGCCGGTGCCTGTAATCCCAGCTACTTGGAAGGCTGAGACAGGAGAATCACTTGAACCCGGGAGGTGGAGGTTGCAGTGAGCCGAGATCGCACCACTGCACTCCAGCCTGGGCAACAAGAGCAAAGCTCTGTCTCAAAAAAAAAAGAAAAAGAAAAAGAAAGTGGCCACCCCTGTGGAAAAGGACTCTGGAGTGGGGAGGGTGGTAGAGCAGTTTTTTACATTAAGTCTGTCATATTAGTTGACTTTTCAAAATTGTGTCCATATACTACTTTGATTAAAAATAAACTATTTTCTGGCCAGATGCAGTAGATCATGCCTGTAATCACAGCAACTCAGGAGGCTGAGGCAGGAGGATCGCTTGAGGGCAGGGGTTAGACACCAGCCTGGGCAACATAGCAATGCCGTCTTAAAAAATAATAAAAATTTATTTTAATTAGCCAGGTGTGGTGGCACCACATGGCGATTTCAACTAAAAAAAAAAAAAAAAAAAAAAAAAAAAAAAAACA
>NC_037686.1:44119547-44238833 GCF_003255815.1 Theropithecus gelada | reverse complement strand
CCCCCACACACACCCCACACACACCCTCACACACACCCCATACCCCCCCACACACCCCATATCCCCACACACACCCTATACACATGCACACTCACACCCACAGCCCCCACCCCCCACACTCTCACACATGCACATTCACACACACTCACACCCCCCACACACATACACACCCCCACACGTACTCCACATACTCCCCACACATACCCCAGATATCCCCCGACACACATGCACACACACACACACACGCGCACAGACACACACGCACACACACACTCACTCCTTGGGGCTCTTCGCTGTCTTGTGACCCAGTGGCCCATGGAGAAGGATGCCAGGAGAGAAATGGGTGGGCTGGTCTTGTGGAGTCTGGCAGCCAGGGCAGCCCCCATCGGAAGGCAGGAGGATCTGGAGGGGCCCAGAGGCTGTGTTGACCAGAACGTTCTCTCTGCCCAGAATTCTACAGTTAGAATCTTTGAATGGAGGCTGTGGGGCCTCTAACAGGCCCTCAGCGTGCACACGGGACACAGGGCAGGACAGAGGGGCTGGACAGGATCGCTGCCGCCTTGGGGCCTGGACTCGCGGGGCGCTGGGAGGATAACTGCTGATGAATGGTGCACAGAGGCAGCCATGCAGAGGCCCAGGAGGACAGAGCTGGATGGATGAGCCCAGTGGGGCCGGGAACCTGGAGACCCTGAAGGGACCACTGCAGGCGTGGTGGCATCAAAGTCCTCCCTGAGCCACCCTTCAAACCGGGTTTGGGTTGGGTGACCCACACCAGTGCCAGTGTATCAGGCGGAAGCTTGGCCCGGGGGTAGTAGATGGAGCCCCTCATGGGTAAGGCGAGGTGGCGATGCAGACCGTGGTCGAGGCTGCATGCTCCAGGACATCAGGGAGCGCTCACCTCAGCCAACACCCAGTTTTTCCAGTTCTTTGGTGACCCCAGTGCCCTGTTCAATGTAGCACCAAAGAACCCCAAGGGTGGCAGCCAGAAGCCCCAGTTAAAGGCCCAGTAGCCTCGGGTGGGCTCTGGTAGAGAGGCTAAACCCTGGCTGCCACCCAGTGCGCTGCCCCACCGGGCCTCCGGGGCTGACCTCCAGCTCAGGTTTCCCGGGTGAGCGGTGGCCAGAGACTGCATTGCTCCCTGTCTGCGCCTTCAGGGCCTGCGCTCGCCCCGCCCGAGGGACCTGACCCCAGAGCCCTGAATATGGTGAGAAAGGCAGGGGACACAAGACAGGGAGTGGCCTTCATCCCTCAGCCTCACCCCACACTGGATGGGTGAGGTCTCTGCGGGCGACCCCTGGGGCTCTGAGTCCAGGCATCTGCTGCTTTCGGGAACCGCAGAGAGGGCCAAATGAGGACACAGATTGCCTTTACCTGCCCCACCTCCACGGGAAGCTGAAGGCTAGGGGTCCTGCCTGGGAGCCCTGTTTTTGTAAGCCATCTCCTACCTTCCTGGCTCCCTCCCCGCTGGTCCTCTTCCCCATCTTCCCCCACTCCTCCTGCTCTCTTCACCCCGTCTGTGACCCCCTTTCTTCCTCATCTCTGCTTCCTCCCTGTCTTCAACAAGGAAATGTATGCCCACTCTTTCCTTTCCTTGTTCTGTTCTCACAATTTTCCACATCCCTCCCTAACTCTCCCTCAGCCCCCCAAGAGGATGGCCTTGTAATAATGGCAAACATCCTCTTCTGTCTGGGGGGCACTGGAGTGAGGTGGAGGCTGCTGTTGAGAGGTTTGTTCAGGAAACCCCAAGCTAAGAAGGTGGTATGCCCTGAGGTAGCAACTACAAAGAAAAGAGAAGTCCACATAAGCCTAGGTTTTCCTAGGCCTGACACGAATCGGGCTGATTTTTCTGGGAAGAGCAAAAGATCAGGCGAGTGTGGACACAGACTCTGTTAACCTTCTTAACATCTGGGAGTCAGGGTGTGCTGGGAGAGGGCTGTACGGAGTTAGAATGCTCTGGGAAAAGGGTCTTGGGAAGTGTGGCCTCAGTAGGGTTTTTGGAACCCCTGGGCTCTATTTCTTATTTTGATTAGCTCTGAAAGCATCCTGGGAGGTCAGCAGGTGAGTTTTGGGCATTTATCAACAATGAAAGAGACAAAATGCCACCTGTGTGGGGCTCAGCCTCTGGCATAGCATCCAGCCTTGTGGAGTGCAAGGAGACCACCCGCCTCCCGCCGGTTATTCAGGGCACCTGCCTTCTGCCCAGCTCAGCTGTTGATGGGAGCCATGGTCTTGGACAGACCATTTCCCTCTCTGGGTCTCAGGAGCCTCAGCTGTAAAGTGGGAGTTAGACCCACCAGGCTTCAAGCGATGGGATTCCATGTGGACGGCAAAGGGAGTCTCTGACACTCCCTCCTTGCCAACATAGCCGCTTTGTCGGCATGCATGTTTATTTTTTCCTTCCTTTGAGAAGTAGCTAAACTAACGGGAATGTTCCTAAGGTGCCCTTCTCCCCATTTGTATTGTTACTGGAAGGTGTTCACTAAGCATGCGGGGAATGAGGCCTGCCAGGATGCCCAGGACTTGAAGGAGCCCTGGACTGAGCGAAGCCAGCTCCTGGTGGGGCCTGGGTGCTGCCATGGGCAGTGGACCTTCCATCGATGGGTCTGCGTGTGTGGGAGGGTTCGGCCTCATCTCCTGCTTCTTCCCAGGGCAGGTACTCAGCCAGTTAGGGGGCAGGGGACAAATCATGGAGCAGGGCCCGGAGTGGGGAAGGGGCAGCTGCTGAGACCTGCACTGTCTACACACTGCAGATGGGGCAGCCTGGGGGCGTCCACCTGACGACATCCCGGAAGAGAGGGCGGAGGCTCGGAATGAGCCCATCACCTGCAGCATGTGTGCAGGAGGAGCCCGTAGCCGCAGTCCTGGGCCCAGCATTCCCACCAGGAGGTACACATTTCACAGCCTTGGGCTTCAGGAGGGGCTCTCATCCTTTGAGGCCCTTCAGAGCCCACCTCCTCTACGCAAACCTCTTCACAAACAAAAAGGCAAAAGACACAAGAAACAACCAAACAAAATCTTCCTCAGGTGACCTGACCTCTCCCTTCTCTGACTCAGAGTTTAGAGTGTCCGGTTCTCGACAGTCTTGCACTTTTAATTATGTCAGGGCTTTTTCCATGGGTTTCCAGATAGGATATGATTCCTTCAGGGAAGGGACCTTCATGCCCCAGACCTGTGCAGGAGGCACAGGAGCACCTTTTGGAAGTTTTGGGGGCTGTGTCTATGGACTCGATGGTGACCTGTCCGTACCACAGGCTACACTGCATGTCCCCTGAGCCAGGGCCCTAGCAGCTGGTTTCTGCGTCCTTCCCTCTCTGCTCAGTGGCCCTCAGTCCGTATCTACGGAAGCAATGCCCTTCCTTTCTTCCACCTGCTCAGCTTTTTCTCACCCCTGCTGGTCTCTTGTCGGAAACGAAATACACAGAGGAATTCCCTTTCTTGCATTGACTCCAGTGTAGACAGGGAGCAGATGGGACTGCTGTCTGCTGTCTACACTACACTACACTGCTGTCTGCTGTTCGTGATAAGGACACAGTCCTGGAGGACCTGAGGGGCTTCTGAGGGTCAGGCTTATTCAGGGACACTCAAGCAACTCACATTTTCTTTTCATTTTATTGCTTTCTGATGCTTTATAAAATGAGAGCCACCCCAGGTCATCCATGCTCTGACGCTCTTTCTTTTAATGTCTTTGAACTCAGGATGTAAAATTGCTTATTTGAAGTCAAGCTCTTCCGGAGAGGGTTACAGTGACTCTGTTGGGCAGCTGGGGAACACTTTAAATTCTTGTAACAGCTTCATTGAGGTGTAATTGATATGCAAAAAAGTACATATTTAATATATGCCTTAATAATTTGATGAGTTTGGACATATGCAAACACCCATGAAACTATCAACACAATCAAGGTAATAAATATATCCATCATCTCCCAAAAGTTTCTTCGTGGCTATCCCCTTTAAAAAAAATTTTTTTTTTGAGTCAGAGTTTTTGCTCTTGTTGCCCAGGCTGGAGTGCAATGGCGCGATCTCAGCTCACCACAACCTCTGCCTCCTGGGTTCAACCAATTCTCCTGCCTCAGCCTACGGAGTAGCTGGGATTACAGGCATGTGCCACCACACCTGGCTAATTTTTTGTATTTTTAGTAGAGAGGGGGTTTCTCCATGTTGGTCAGGCTGGTCTCGAACTCCCGACCTCAGGTGATCTGCCTGCCTTGGCCTCCTAAAGTGCTGGTATTACAGGCATGAGCCACCACTCCCAGCCAATTTAAAATTTATTTATTTTTAGAGATGGGGGTCTCACTATGTTACTGAGAGCGATCCTCTGTCCTCAGCCTTCTAGGTAGCTGGAATAATGGTATATATCTCTGCACCCAGCTTGTGCCACCCCACCCCATCTGCTCTGGTTTTTTTTTTTTTTTAAAGAGGGGTCCCCATATGTTTCCCAGGCTGGTCTTGAACCCCTGGCCTCAAGGGATTCTCCCACCTTGACCTCCCAAAGTGCTGGGATTACAGGCATGAACCACTGTGCTTAGGTGCCGCACCCCACACCTCTTAATGTGGTAAGAAAGCTAACATGAAATTTACCCTCTTCAACATTTTAAGTATATAATACAGTGTTGTTAACTGCGTGTGCATTTTTAAACATAGGTATAAAGTTATGTACTATAGCTTAAAGTCCTTTTTCCCCCCCTCATTACACTGAGAAATGTTTAAATGTTTTTGGTCTTAAGAATATTTCTGTTTTCATCTTGTACTATTGCTTGGTGAAAACAAGTTGCTAAAGTTACTTTGCACCCACGTAAAGAGGACTTCATCCTATTTGTTCTAAAACTACCTGTTAGAATGTTCAAAGGGACTAAACACAAATGTATCCTTCATAACATGGTCTTGTCTCAGCCATTGTCTTTTCAGGGGAGATTTTGTTTTCTTCACTTACCATGTGCAGTAAGAACAACAGTCTGGGGGTTCCAGACCCTCTTGGAATTCACATCTATGATGGACGTATTGAAGTGTATGGAAGAGAATGTCTCCAGTGGGGCGACTGCCTCCTCCCAGGACTGGGCAGATCCGTGTGATCTCAGGGCTCTGAGCTACATGTGGGGACCAGAAAGCAGCCTGGGTAATGACCTGATGCATAGAATTGGGAGACAGCAAGGCTGGGGGTGCTGCTAGTTCTCTCTGGAAGACACAGGCCTAGACTCCTGGGTGATGGTCAGAGTAGGGTCCCAGCACTAGGCTCATGTTCACACCAGGTATAAACCTATAGGCCAGCATGGAATGAGTTCCATCTCGTCTGTACCATGGGCCTCAGCTCATGGGGACGTAGCTTTTCTTTGCAATCTAGAAATGTAGTCTGAGGAATACATACGTGTGTGTGTGTGTGTGTGTGTGTGTGTGTGTAGCTAGAATAGCTTGCTCTTGGTATCAGCATGTTCCTTCATTGTGGGGTTTCTAATTTGATCTTGTATTACTCAAAAGGCTCCCAAGGAACTTCATGTTTAAGATCCAATTCTGCATTTTACTTCTGCCAATGCCCCTTGTTTCTACAACACACCAGAAGGTCTAAGCTTCTGAGATGCGTCTACGTGCTGACTGTGCTGAGAACCTGTCCGGGGTTTGGCTCTGGGGGAGCTTATCTCATGACTTCCTTTGCTTTCACTTATTGGAACTAGTGGATTTCGCGGAGAGTAGACACTGCAGCACAGACAGGTGGGGACTTGCGTTCCATGCTGGCTGTGCTCCTGGAACGTTTTGCATCCATCAGGTGCTTGTTTCTTTGCTGAGGCTCTCATACCAGAGGCACTAGGCTGTGTGAGCGGAGTCTGCAGCAGGGCTCCTGTCCTGGGAGCTGGGCAGCTCAGTGGGGAAGGAAGACAAGGGCACAGGACACACATCTCCCCACACTTGTCTTTTTGCTGCTCCTCATGCCCCCCAGACCTCTCTGGTGACAGCTCCATCAGCTGATGTCATAGAAAGTGAGGAGGGATAGACAGGCAGCTCCTGCAGCCCTGCTCTGTTGCACATGAGCAGCTGGGGGCAGCTGTGGACTCTCAAGTACAGGGGCCAGGGTGAGGAAGTGGAGCCACCCTGGCTCCAGGGGCTCCAGGAGAGAAGCGTGGGGAGTGCCATGATTGTCACCCCATCTTCTCTGCTGCTCCAGACCATGCTCCCCGCTGTGTCCCTCCATGTCCTCACTTGCCCTGGTGCTCAGCACCTCAGGGAGGGCCTGCGGTCTGTTACTGGCTCAGGGGCTGTGTTACACGAACTCCCCAGCTCTGGGGGCTTTGTGACTGCGCATTTTCACTGAGGAGAAACAAAAGGCAGTGACTTTGGTGGAGAGTACTGGGGCAGTGGCCAGGAGGTGGGGCATTTGCGCCCCACCTGCTACCGTAGGTTTCTTTACTCCTGGCTCCTTTTCTCTCTTCAAGTCCCAGGAAGTGAGAAGGAAGGAGTTAGGCCGATTTCGCTGAGATGCTTCTTTGAGATGCTGATGAGAAAGTGACCGAGTGAGCCCAAGCCTCAGGCGCCACCTAGGGGACAAGGTGTGCCCAGGCTTATTGCTGGACTATTGCAAGTCACCCAGTCAATGAAGTTCCAGGACTCACATTTAAAATTTAAAATAAAAGACAGAATGGAGAGAATGGGAAAGAAAAGTCATCATTCACTTTATAAAAACGATTTCTCATTTACAAAGGCATTCCTTTAAAATGTATGTTCCCATCCTATATTTTAAGTTATTCAACTTAGTAATTTACAAAATGTTTTCCATGGAGGTGAAGGAAATGGCACTTAACTGTGTAAAGTGAGCAAGAGATGGTGTCCGCCAAAGGGCAATACAGATATATTTGATTTTATGTTTTTTTTTCTCATTCATATTTTTCTTAAAGTCATAAAAATGAAAACCTAGGAATGTTATAAGAAGAGAAATCGATCTTTATTTCTTATATCCATCTAGGACAGAGGCCACCCATTCTTGACCAAGTCCTATTTATAGGCTGATGGCTCTCAAGTCTATGTCCCCATCCCAAATTCTTTCAGACTCCAGACTCCTTCACCTAAGGACCTGCTTGGCGTCTCCATCTGAATGTCTGAACTCCCCTCAAAACCTGCTCTGCCTGAAGCTTTCTCTATCTCAGTGGAGAAAGAGAAAAAGCTAAGACAAAAAGCCCAGGAATCATCCTTGACTTCTCTCTGCCAACTCACAGCCAATCAACCCATTAGAAAATCTCAAGACTGTTTCAAAATATATCCAGAATCTGACAACCTCTCACCACCCCCACTGCAGACTCCCAGATCTGAGGTACCATTATTCCTTAGCCTGAATGACTGCAATAGCATCCTAATTGACCTCTCTGCCTCCAACTTTGTCCCTCTGAAGTTCATTTCAGTAGAACATTTCAATAGAAATGCAAGTCAGATGATGTCTTTTCTCTACCCAAAAACCTGTGGTAGCTCCTGGTTGTACTCAGAATAAATGCCAAAGTCCCTCCTAATGACTTACAAGGCTCTGCGTGACATGCACCCCGCTCACTCTGCTCCAGCCGCACTGACTGCTGTTCCCTGAACACACCTGGCATGCTCCTGCCTCAGCTTGGGCACTGGTCGTTTCCCCTGATCTTTTCCCAGACACCTGTGTGGCCACCTTTCACCTCCAAGCATTTGCTCAAATGTCAAGGACTCAATGAATCCTAGTCTGACCAACTAGTTTATCATCTTCATACCCAAAAATCCATAATTAATATATGTGCTCAGCTTCCTTGAACTTGAGGTGGAATCACTGCATGCACTTTGGTTCAGAGTGCCTCTAGGTCCCAGTTTGCCTGGGACAGTCCCAGTTTATACCTTTTGTCCGAGGGTGATTATTAATAATGTCACCTTTCACTTTTCAAGACTGACCTGGTTTGGATGATAAATTCACTGGTCATCCTAGGAGCAACCTCTGATGCATTTGGCTTTATTTCCCAACTCTCTCTATAGCATGTAGATGGGTTAGAAGTAAATTTCCCATAGTTACCCCACTTTCTATTGATCTTTAGTACCAGGTGGCAACATCTTTGGAATCTCCCCCAGTTCTCCACTCCGTCTCTTTTGAAAACACATAGGTACACATGTGTGTATGTGCAGACATACACACACTCCATGATAATCTATAGAGAGAGATGAGGGTAAAGGAAATTGTGTGAGCAGCTACTTGTTCTACTTCTGTATGATTTTGAGCAATTTATTATTTTGTTTTTATTTCAATAGGTCTTTTTTTTTTTTTTGAGATGGAGTTTCACTCTTGTTGCCTAGGCTGGAGTGCAATGGTACAATCTCGGCCCACTGCAACCTCTGCCTCCCACGTTCAAGCAATTCTGCGTCAGCCTCCGGAGTAGGTGGAATTACAGGCTTGCACCACTACGTCCGGCTAATTTTTGTATTTTTAGTAGAGATGGGGTTTTGCCATGTTGGCCAGCCTGGTCTCGAACTCCTGACCTCAGGTGATCTACCCATCTCGGCCTCCCAAAGTGTTGGGATTACAGATGTGAGCCACCATGCCCAGCTATACCACATTTCCTTTATCCACTCATTGATCGATGGGCATTTGGGCTAGTTCCATATTTTTGCAATTGTAAATTGTGCTGCTGTAAACATGCATGTGCAAGTATCTTTTTTGTATATGACTTCTTTTCCTCTGGGTAGATACCAAGTAGTGGCATTGCTGGATCAAACAGTAGATCACTTTTACTTCTTTAAGGAATCTCTGCACTGTTTTTCATAGTGGTTGTACTAGTTTACATGCCCACCAATAGTGTAAAAGTGTTCCCTTTTCACCACATCCATGCCAACATCTATTATTTTTTGACTTTTTGATTATGGCCATTCATGCTGGAGTAAGGTGGTATTGCATTGTGGTTTTAATTTGCATTTCCCTGATCATTAGTGATGTTGAGCATTTTTCCATGTTTGTTGGCCATTTGTGTATCTTCTTTTGAAAATTGTCTATTCATATCCTTAGCCCACTTTTTGATGGGATTTTTTTTTCTTGCTGATTTGAGTTCTTTGTAGATTCTGGATATTAGTCCTTTGCTGAATCTATAGATTGTGAAGATTTTCTCCCACTCTGTGAGTTGTCTGTTAACTCTGCTGATTATTTCATTTGTTGTGTAAAAACTTTTTAGTTTAATTAAGTCCCATATGTTTATCTTTGTTTTTGTTGCATTTGCTTTTGGGTTCTTGGTCATGAAGTTTTTGCCTAAGCCAATGTCTAAAAGGGTTTTTCCAGTGTTATTTTTTAGAACTTTTATGGTTTCAGGTCTTGGATTTAAGTCTTTGATCCATCTTGAGTTGATTTTTGTATAGGGTGAGAGATGAAGATCCAGTTTCATTCTTCTACATGTGGCTTGCCAATTATCCCACCACCATTTGTTGAATAGGGTGTCCTTTCCCCACTTAATGTTTTTGTTTGCTTTGTCAAAGATCAGTTGACTGTAAGTATTGGCTTTATTTCTGGGTTGTCTATTCTGTTCCATTGG
Source organism: Theropithecus gelada (assembly GCF_003255815.1). Classification (NCBI taxonomy): domain Eukaryota; kingdom Metazoa; phylum Chordata; class Mammalia; order Primates; family Cercopithecidae; genus Theropithecus; species Theropithecus gelada. The sequence continues at coordinate 44,229,324 of NC_037686.1, read as the reverse complement.
GCTATGTACCCTTTTTTTTTTTAATCAGTACCATGCTGTTTTGGTGACTATGGTCTTGTAGTATAGTTTGAAGCTGAGTCAGGTGATGTCTCCAGATTTGTTCTTTTTGCTTAGTCTTGCTTTGGCTATGTGGACTTTCTTTTGGGGGGGTGGGGTCCATATGAATTTTAGTATTGTTTTCTCTAGTTCTGTGAAGAATGATGGTGGTATTTTGATGGGAATTGCATTGAATTTGTAGGCTGCTTTTAGCAGTATGGTCATTTTCACAATATTAATTCTACCCATCCATGAGCATGGGATGTGTTTCCATTTGTTTGTGTTGTCTGATTTCTTTCAGCAGTGTTTTGTAGTTATCCTTGTAGAGGTCTTTCACCTCCTTGGTTAGGTATATTCCTAAGTATATTTGCAGCTATTATAAAAGCTTGAGTTGATTCTCAGCTTTGTTGCTGTTTGTATACAGCAGAGCTACTGATTTGTGTACATTAATTTTGTGTCCTGAAATTTTGCCGAATTCATTTACCAGTTCTAGGAGTTTTTGGATGAGTCTTTAGGTATACGATCTATACCTAGGTACAGGTATATGATCACAGGTTTTCTAGGTATACAATCACAGCATCAGCAAACAGTGACAGTTTTACTTCCCCTTTACCGATTTGGATACCTTTTATTTCTTTCTCTTGTCTGATTGCTCTGGCTAGGATTTCCAGTACTATGTTGAATAGAAGTGGTGAAAGTTAGTATCTTTGTCTTGTTCTAATTCTCAAGGGGAATGCTTTCAACTTTTCCCTGTTGAGTATAATGTTGGCTGTGGGTTTGTTATGGATGTTTTTTATTATCTTAGGGTATGTCCCTTCTATGCCGATTTTGCTGAGGATTTTAATCATGAAGGGATGCTGGATTTTGTCAAATGCTTTTCTGCATCTATTGAGATAATGATGTGATTTTTGTTTTAAATTCTGTTTTTGTGGTGTATCACATTTATTGACTTCTGTATGTTAAACGATCCCTGTGTCCCTGGTATGAAGTCCACTTGATCATGGTGGATTATCTTTTTGTTATGCTGTTGGATTTGATTCACTAGTATTTTGTTGAGGATTTTTTTATCTATGTTCATCAAGGATATTGGTCTGTAGTTTTCTCTTTTGTTATGTCCTTCCCCGGTTTGGGTATTAGGGTGATACTAGCTTCGTAGAATGATTTAAGGAGGATTCCCTCTTTCTCTGTCTTTTGGAATAGTGTCAATAGGATTGGTACCAATTCTTCTTTGAATATCTGATATAATTCAGCTGTGCACCTTTCTGGTGGACTTGTTTTTTTTTGTTGTTGTTGTTGGCAATTTTTAAAATTACCATTTCAATCTCACTGCTTGTTTTTGGTCTGTTCAGAGTTTCTGTATCTTCCTGGTTTATCTAGGAGGGTTGCATATTTCCAGGACTTTATCCATCTCTTCTAGGTTTTCTAGTTTATGCATATAAAGGTGTTCATAGTAGCCATGAATAATCTTTTGTATTGCTGTGGTATCAGTTGTGATAGCTCCTATTTCATTTCTCATTGGGCTTATTTGGATCTTCTCTCTTCTTTTCTTGGTTAATCTTTCTAATGATCTATCAATTTTATTATCTTTTCAAAGAGCCAGATTGTTTATCTTTTGTATTTTTTTGTTTTGATTACATTTAGTTCTGCTCTGATCTTTGTTAATTTCTTTTCTTCTGCTGGATTTGGGTTCAGATTGTTCTTGTTTCTCCAGTTCCATGAGGTGTGACCTTAGATTGTCTTATTTGTGCTCTTTCAGACTTTTTAATATAGGCATTTAATGCTATGAACTTTCCTCTTAGCATCTCTTTTGCTGTATCCCAGAGGTTTTGATAGGTTGTGTCACTATCGTTCAGTTCAAATAATTTTTAAATTTCTATCTTTATTTAATTGTTGACCCAATGATCATTCAGGAGCAGGTTGTTATTTAATTCCCATGTATTTGCATGGTTTTGAGGGTTCATTTAGGAGTTGATTTCCCATTTTATTCTACGGTAGTCGGAGACAGTACTTGATGTAATTTTAATTTTCTTGAATTTACCGAGACTTGTTTTGTGGCCTATCATATGGTCTATCTTGGAGAATGTTCCATGTGCCGATGAGTAGAATGTATATTCTGTAGTTGTTGGGTAGAGTGTTCTTTAAATGTCTCTTCAGTTCATTTGCTGTAGGGTATAGTTTAAGTCCATTCTTTGTTGACTTTCTGTCTTGATGACCTGTCTAATGCTGTCAGTGAGTATTGAAGTTCCCCACTCTTACTGTGTTGCCATCTATCTCATTTCTTAGGTCTAGTAGTAATTGTTTTATAAATTTGGGAGCTCCAATGTTAGGTGAATATATATTTAGGATTGTGATATTTTCCTGTTGAACTAGTCCTTTTATCATTATATAGTGTCCCTTTTTGCGTTTTGTTTGTTTTTTTGAGATGGAGTCTCGCTGTGTCGCCAGACTGGAGTGCAGTTCCGAGATCTCGGCTCACTGCAACCTCTGCCTCCTGGGTTCAAGCGATTCTCCTGCCTCAGCCTCCCAAGTAGCTGGGGCTACGGGGCCCACCAACACACCCAGCTAATTTTTGTATCTTTAGGAGAGACAGGATTTCACCATGTTGGCCAGGATGGTCTCGATCTCTTGACCTTGTGATCTGCCTGTCTTGGCCTCCCAAAGCGCTGGGATTACAGGCATGAGCCACCGTGCCACCCCTCTTTGTCTTTTTAAACTTTTTTTGCTCTAAAGTTCTTTTTGTTTTATATAAGAATAGCTACTCCTGCTTGCTTTTGGTGTCCATTTGCATGGAATATCTTTTTCTTCCCCTTATCTTAAGTCCATGTGAGTCTTTATGTGTTACATGAGTCTCCTGAAGACAGCAGAAATTTGGTTGGTGAATTCTTATCCATTCTGCCATTCTGTATCTTTTAAGTGGAGCATTTAGGCTATTTACAGTCAACGTAAGTGTTGAGATGTGAGGCACTATTCTATTAATTGTGCTATTTGTTGCCTGAATATCTTGTGGTTTTTTTTTGTTTTGTTTGTTTGTTTTCATTTTGTTATTGTTATTTAGGTCTTGTGAGATTTAGGCTTTAAGGAGGTTCTATTTTGGTGCATTTTGAGGATTTGTTTCAAGGTTTAGAGCTCCTTTTTGCACTTCTTGTAGTGCTGGCTTGGTAGTGGCAAATTCTCAGCATGTGTCTGGAAAAGACTGAATCTTTCCTTAATTTATGAAGCTTAGTTTTGCTGGATAAAAAATTCTTGGCTGATAATCGTTTTGTTTAAGGAGCTAAAAATAGGACCCCAATCCCTTCTAGCTTGTAGGGTTTCTGCTGAGAAATCTGCTGTTAATCTGATAGGTTTTCCTTTATAGGTTACCTGATGCTTTTGCCTCACAGTTTTTAAGATTCTTTCCTTTGTCTTGACTTTAGGTAATCTGATGACTATGTGCCTAGGTAATGATCTTTTTGTGATGAATTTCCCAGGTGTTCTTTGAGATTCTTGTATTTGAATGTCTAGATTTCTAGCAAGACTGGGGAAGTTTCCCTCTATTATTCCCTCAAATATGCTTTCCAAACTTTTAGATTTCTCTTCTTCCTCAGGAACACCAATTATTCTTAGTTTTGGACATATAACATAGTCCCAAACTTCTTGGTGGCTTTGTTCATTTTTTAAATTATTTTTTCTTTGTCTTTGATGGATTGGGTTAATTTGAAAGTCTTGTCTTCAAGCTCTGCAGTTCTTTCTTCTGCTCGTTCAATTCTGTTGCTGAGACTTTCCAGTGCATTTTGCATTTCTCTAAGTGTGTCCTTGATTTCCAGAAGTCATTATTATTTTTTATTTATGCTATGTATTTCACTAAAGACTTTTCCTTTCATATCCTGTATCATGTTTTTGATTTCTTTAAGTTGGACTTCATCTTTTTCTGGTGTCTCCCTGATTAGCTTAGTAATCAACCTTCTGAATTCTTTTTCTGGCAATTCAGAGATTTCATCTTGGTTTGGATCTACTACTTGTGAGCTGGTGTGATCTTTTGGGGGTGTTAAAGAACCTTGTTTCATCATATTACCAGGATTGTTTTTCCGGTTCCTTCTCATTTGGGTAGACTGCGTCAGAGGGAAGATCTAGAACTCAAGGGCTGCTGTTCAGATTCTTTTGTCCCATGGGGTGCTCACTTGATGTGGTGTTCTCCCCCTTCCTCTAGGAATAGGGCTTCCTGAAAGCCGAACTGCAGTGATTGTTTTTGCTCTTCTGGGTCTAGCCACCCAGGGGAGCTACCAGGCTCCGGGATAGTACTGGGCAACATTTGCAAAGAGTCCTGGGATGTGATCTGTCTTCAGGTCTTTAGCCGTGGATAACAGCACCTGCTCCAGTTGGAGGTAGCAGGGGAGTGAAGTGGGCTCTGTGAGGGTCCTTGGTTGTATTTTGGTTTAGTGTGCTGGTTTGTGTTGGTTGGCCTCTAGCCAGGAGGTGGCGCTTTCAAGATCACATCAGCTGCAGTATTATAGGGAGGATGCAAACTTGCCCTGGGGAATCCCGGTTTTCAGGTTTCTCAGGCAGTGGGCAGGGCCAGAGAGCTCCCAAGAGATTATAACTTCTGTCTTCGGCTACTAAGGCAAGCAGAGAAAGACCCCCAGGTCGGGGCAGGGTTGGACATGTCTGAACTCAGACTCTCCTTGGGCGGGGCTTGCTGCAGCTGCTGTAAGGAATAGGAGTGTAGTTCCCAGGCCAATGGAGTTATGTTCCCAGGGGGATTATGGCTGCCTATGCTGAGTCATACAGGTCGTCAGGGAAGTGGTGGAAAGCCTGCAGTCACAGGCTTCACCCCGCTTCCACACAGCCCACAGTCCTAAAGGCTGGTCTCACTCCGGTCATGCCTTGCCAACAGCACTGAGTCTATTTCCAGGCAGCTGGAGACCAGGGCTGAGAACTTGCCCCAGACCACGAGCCTTCCCATTTAGAAAGCAAGCAGACTCACAGTTTTTTGGTGTCTCAGGGAGCCTGCAGCAGTGATCCAGTTCCTTCACAAGGGGGGTCTGTGGATTGTCTCAGCTTTCCTGGTATGTTCCTGCCATAGTTCTTGGAGCAAAAGTTCATGATGTTAGCTTCTACACAATGCTCCGTCTGAGCGGGAGCTGTAATCTAGTCCTGCCTCCTATCCATTATCTTTTTGTTTTTGTTTTTGTTTTTTTGAGGCAGAGTTTTGCTCTTGTTGCCCAGGCTGGAGTGCAATGGTGCAATCTTGGCTCACTGCACCCTCTGCCTCCCAGGTTCAAGTGATTCTCCTGCCTCAGCCTCCTGAATAGCTGGGATTACAGGCATGCACCACCACACCAAGCTAATTTTGTACTTTTAGTAGAGACTGGGTTTCAGCATGTTGGTCAGGCTGGTCTCGAACTCCTGTCCTCAGGTGATCCACCCGCCTTGGCCTCCCAAAGTGCTGGGATTACAGGCGTTGAGCCATGGCGCCCAGCCCCTATCTGTCATCTTAATCCTTTGAAGATTAAGCAATTTTTTATGCTATAATTTCTTCAAATATCATTTGTCCATTCATTCACCCATTCATCCAATCACTCATTCCCTCAACAACATTGTGCATCTACCATGGGCCAGGCGCTGTGCTAAACACATGAAGTCTTTGCCTTTATGGAATTTACAGTCTAATAAGGGAGTGAGACAGTAAATGGACTACTAAGAGAATATGAATTCAGGAAAGTTCCATAAAGGTCAGGGTGCTACAATGGAAAGTCTCAGGGAGAGGAACTTAGGGTGAACAGAGAACCTGATGGAAGAGGAAGCATGTGAGACTAGGTGAGCAGGACCCGGGCCCAGGAAGGCACAGGAAAGAACATCTGCCAAAGCCCTACAGCATGAAAGAGCATGGTGTGTGAGCTGTCCCAAGAAAGGCCATTTGTGTGACACACTGGGAGCTAGAGGAGCGGCCTGAGACCATGTTAGAGTCACCATAGTTTGAGTTTTTAAAAGACGCTCCTGGTGGCTTCTTAGAGAATAACTGAAGAGGGGTAAGAATGGAGGTAGGAGCCTCTAAAAGCTCTTGTGGTTGTCCAGGCAAGAGATTCTGGTGGCTTAGACCACAGTAGTGGAAGTGGAGACGGGAAGACATGGTTGTATTTGAGCTTGTATTTATACCTTGGAAGAATTCATAATACTTGCTGATGGACCGGAGATGAAGAGTGAGGGAGAAGATGGAAATTAGGGAAATGCCCAGATTTATGAGTTGAGCTACTGGCACTGAGAAGAACTTGAAGAGGGAGCTAGTTAAGTGGGATATAAAAGTTACTGTTCAGGGCATGTTTAAGAAGACATCTGTGAGAAAGTCAGGAGGGGAGTTTGCTACAGGAGTCTGGAGGTAGAGACCAGTGCTGGGATGTAAATGTGATGATGTATGTATGTATGTATTTTGAAACAGGGTCTCACTCTGTCACCCAGGCTGGAGTGCAGTGGCCCAATCACGGCTCACTGCAGCCTCAACCTCCTGGGCTCAAACAATCCTCCCACCTCAGCCTCCTGAGCAGCTGGCACTACAGGCACATGCCACCACACCCAGCTCATTTTTCTGGTTTTTTGCTTTGTACAGATGTGGTCTCACTATGTTGCCCAGACTGGTCTTTGAAGTCCTGGGCTCATGTGATCCTCTGGCCTTGGCCTCCTAAGTGCTGGGATTACAAGCATGAGCCACTGTACCCAGCCAAATGTGATGGCATTTAGAATCATGGAAAGAAATCGCCACAAATCCAAAAACCAATCCCAAGAAACTCACAGCAGTGGAGCAGTTGCCCAAGAAGACGAAAAAGAATGGCCTGAGAGGCAGTGGAAAAGCAGAGACATGAACAGAAGTCAGTTCAAGGAGGAATGGTCAACTGGGTCATGTTTTGGAGAAATCAAATAAGGTGAAGACAGAAAGATCTCCACTAGTTCTGGCAATATGAACATAAAGGGTGGCATGAGTAAGAGAACTGTGGCTTAAGTGGTGGCAGCCAAGTGAGATTAGAGTGAAGAATGAATGAACTACTCATAAAGTTCTTAAGAAAACTAGGAATAGAAGGAAACTTCCTGACCTTGATAAAGTATTATCTATCAGAAACCTACTATAAGCATCAACTTAGTGAGTAACGAATATGAGCATTAACCACATTTTATTTCCTCCAGTACTGTGCCAGTGATCTCAGCCCAAGGCAAAAAGGCAATAAAAATAAATGAGATACTATCTGCGTGATTCAAATTAATAAAAGGGCTCTGCAAGCTGGCTAGATATATAATATACAAAAGCTATTCATTAGCAATAACCAAATGTAAAAGAAAATAGGAGACAGGTCTCAATTGAATAACAAAACTACCCAAGACCTTTATGGGGAAAAGTGATAAACCTTAGGGCCTGTGCCAGGAGATGCCCTGGGAAGGGGCTTGCTTCAGCCATTTAATTGGCGACAATTCCTCCTTCATCTGGAAATTCATAGGCTTGATAAACGATCACTAATGTTTCTAGAAAATGGTAACATGTGGCCTTGGTCATTTCATCCCACAGAGAAAGTTTATTATAAGTTACAACAAAAGAAGAAAATGTAAAAAAATGTTCCGCAAAACATTGTTTTATTATGAGAAATTATACAGGGTTCTTACTTTTTAATATTTTTATGACATTAGAGGAAGCCTGCTTCTCGGTAAGGATCCCAAACAAGAAAAAGCTGGACTTGCCTGTTGCCACTAGTCCATTACCCCAAAACATGGGTGGGCCGCTTGTCATCTGCCTCTCTATGACAGAAAGGGGGATGTATGTGCCACTCCAACTTTTTAATCAAATGAAGGAAACCATATGAGCAAAGAGTTGAGGAAACAGTGTAGGTACTTATGATACTATTATTTAACATTATCTAGTATTATTTAACGTCTATCATTCAGTGAGCCATGATTGTGCCACTGTAATTCAGCCTTGGGTGACACAGCAAGATGCTATCTCAAAAAAAAAGAAAAGAAAAGAAAAAACTTTTCCCTAATAAATGTATAACCCATAAATTCAATTTAATCTCAATTAAAATTTCCAATGGCTCTTTCATGAAGTTAACAATAGGGCCTTGCCCTACTACATATCCAGTCTTAGAACAGATAGACAAAGCAATAGATGTGTTGGGGCATTTTAAAGGGAGAAAATAAAGGATGAAAAATGGCCTTTAAGCTGAGAAGAAAGGAAGTAAGGTTTATACATACAGCAGAATATTATTCAGCCTTTAAAAAGAAGGAAATTCTGACACATGCTACAACATAAGGTGGCTGAATCTTGAGAACATTATATAAAGTAAAATAAGCCAGTTACAAAAGGACAAATATTTATAATTTCACTTATAAGGTACCTAGAGTCATCAAATTGATTGATAGAGACAAAATACACTGGTGGTTGTCAGGGGATGGGGGAAGGAGGAGTTATTGTTTCCGTGTGTGATGATTGAAAAAGTTCTGTAGATAAAAAGTGGTGATGTTTGTACAAAAATGTGAATGTACTTAATGCCAGTGAATTGTACGCTAAAAAAGGGTTCAGATGGTAAAGTTTATGTAATATGTATTTTATCACAATTTAACATTTTAAAAAATATAAATGACAGGAAAACATTAACTGAAGTTAAGGCAACATTTATTTGATTTCCTTATAATCATATTACCTAAGGCAGAAGTGGTGGTTACTTGGCAAGAATACAATTTCTTTTAATGTCTTCTTTAGTTCAGAAATCATATTTCACTGGTACAAATCTGAGAGAATGTACTTCTAGCATGGGCTCCTATTCATGATCAATGTATTTTTGTGTCACCATGGCTTGATCAAATGCAATCGCTGTTTCAATGGCAGGGCATGGCCAGTTGTGGCAGCTGCTCTGAAGGTCACTTGTTTTACTGTGGCCTGGCCAAGCAAAGTAAGAGTGGGTCACAGTAAGCTCACTGGTCTCTTCAGGCTGTGCTCTGAATGATGACAGCAATACCTTGGCCGCCTCCAATGCAAGCTGATCCAACGGCATATTTTCCACCTCGACGTCTGAAAAAGAAAGCAGTGACTGAAATCTACTCTAATTTAAAAATTAGATTAATTAAATAGAACTAATAACAATCCCATTTGCATTATTCATTCTTATTCAGCTCATCTGCTCAATCTTTTCCCCAGTCCTCAATATTGGTATGATTACAACAGGAAAAGACTTTGGAAAGCTGAAAGTTTTTAATTTAAAAGAAAAAGAAAAAAGGGAGGCAAACTAAAAAGGAGATGAGTGGATTTAGGGTTAGAGGACTTGAAACACATACACAAGCTTGCATGTGTTATGGGAAAGAAGTGAGAAGAGGAAGTAACTGGATAAACAGGGGAAGCTGGGGAAGGGGATGAACATTCAGCTCCTTTAATTTATACAGTGAGAGCCTCATGGCACCTTAGAAGAAATGTAATTACTAAAGTTTGTCCCTATGAAAGGGCAGATAATTTAGAAACTATCCATGTCCCTTTCATAAAAATTAGACTCTTTTAAAGTACTCATCACTCCTAAGATGATGACTTTGAGAAAATTATCCAGGAATTATTTCTGTATGTGTCAAACTTCTGTATATGTCAATCACCTATTTCAACTCAGTGAATCATTAAGTGAAATAAGAGTCACATTTCCCCTGCCCTAACAGGGAGTCAGAGTAATTTTTCAGCCTGACTTACTTGGTTTTGTTTGCAATTTTTGTACAAACAGAGCAGAATGTTCCAAAATTAGATAGTACCAGAAGGAGGAGCTCTTCTATCAAAACTGAAAAGTACTGAACACACAAAAGGTTCCTGTGGAACCCTGGAAGCAGTGAAAAGAAAAACTTAGCTCAGACCCAAATTGTCAGTTTGCTTAGATTTCATAAATTATGGCATCTAGATCAGTACTCAGTACTTTTTTTTCTAAAATAAATTTATTTCACTCCTGTAACTGGCACTAAAACACACGTGCCATGAGAAGCAGGGCCTCATTATCTGCTCATGCAGTGAACACAAGCTGAGTGGTGCATAAAGACTGGACACACAGAGGAAGAGCTTGGTTCCTAAGTGCAGAGCCACTAACAAGCTGACTGACTCATCTAAGAGACCAGATGAAAAGCACTACCCAAGTAACTTGTTCCTGGTAAGAGCCTGTGCAGGAGACACGAAGAATGAAAAATGTTGGAGTGTTTTGGGGAAACCTAAACCCATGCATTTCTATAAAAAACAGCAAATCTGAAATGCAGCTATTTCTAGCAAGTACCTTAATTCATGAACCAGGTGTGCAGTAATTCTTGATCCAGATCCTCCCAGTGGGTGACCCAAAGCAATGGCTCCTCCATTCACATTGGTTTTACTTATGTCAAGATCTAAACTCTTCTCAACAGCCAAGTACTGGGGAGCAAAAGCTTCATTGACCTTAAAACAAAAATTAAAGCACTAACAAAAATCCTTACTCACAAACTAATTTTTAAATGAGAATGGTCGAGTCCTATCAATAGCTAAGTCTGCTGTTTCTTCCTGTTTAAGTTACCTCACAAAGTTATTATATCTACAATCATTCTGTATAAAGCTATCAGGTTTGAAATGTGTGCATTTACTAAATAATTTTAGTCAAATGCATCCCTTAGAGGAAATTATCAGTAATCCCGTAAATTGACACATACCAGACACAGTGGGATATTGTAGAAAGTCCACAGGTTTTAGAACTGGATGGATGGTTCAAATATTGGCTATATCATTTGTTAGGGTGTGACCCTGTGTGTATTCTTTAAACTCTTTAAATTCACAATGTGGCAGAACTGAAAAGTATCATATTATACTTACCCAAACTTGCAATTACCTTACTTCAAGTTTATAGTACTGTATTATCATATGATCTTAATTCAGGAACTTTATAGATAAGGAAACTCATTCTAAGAAAGGTAACTTTTGCAGAGTTGGGATAAAATTCATTCTGTGCTCTTTCCTACTATACTCTGTGGTCTCTCAAGATGGTGCCTCATTTGTGCTGAGATCCACCATTATCTTTCTACTCTACAGAGCCATCTTCAAGGAGATACTAAGAGACCTAGACTAGGTAGTGAAACTAGGCTTCTGAACCTAGGAAAACTGTTCTGAGTTATGTCCTTGAGAATGTATACATTTACAAATGATTATGAACAACTTTCCAGAGTAGATATACTTCAATAGTTTTAAATGTGAAGTCTAAAGTGAGAAATTTAGTGGTACCTATTTGCTGACACAAATATAATAAATTAAGCAGCCTCTTTGAGGCTCTGATCTGTGATCTACTAAAAGTAGAAGAGATTTAAGGATAAACCACTTGTCTGAAATCATGGTTTCCTATGTGAGAGATTATCATAGAGGAAATCACACCTGTGCCTACGCCTTCTCTATTGAATTAAATATAGTCAGATTTCCTTTGTTCTGTTAGTTATTTCCCAATGCCAACATCACATGCTTAATCACCTAAAATTTTCAAATACTCCAAAAGTGTGGAACGTATATAACCATCTTTGTTTCTCCACCTCTTCTTTTAATTATGCTAAATGCTTAAGACACTTTAGTGCTAATACTAACATTTAAAAAGAAATCACTCAATAAATTTAAGTTCTAGTGTCAAAAATTATGATAGGTGCATCCGAAATCAAGCTATGACTATCGTATAAAAGCCAAAGACACATTTAGATACATTTAAGGGAGGGGGCTCTATTTGGGGAGAAGGGCAAGAAACTTATAGATTTGGTACTAGATATGGCTTTTCTATTATGTCAATTGTTTTACATTTCTTTATTAAATTAAGTTAAAGTTACTTTTCTCCCACCTTATATAATATTCAACAGGGATGTTAGTAGTCTAAAATGTAACAGAGTTTTATACAGTAGTAAGAAATTTCCAGGAATTTATACTTTAGTAGGAGAAATCAGGCAGTTTGAATATTCAAATAAAAGTAAAGCATTTTAACCAGGTGGGGAAAAGGATCAACACAAGGCATCTAATGAAGGTACTATTTATTTAGATGTACATCATTTGGAAAGGCTAACTACAATGAAATTCAAAGAGCAATGAGACCAAATTAAAGTCATTTATGCTATAAAAGTACATGGTTTATTCATGTTGTAAAAAAAGAAAGAACACTTACCTCTACCAAATCCATGTCCTTAAGACTCAGTCCTGCTTTCTTCAGTGCTCCACTGATAGCAGGGACAGGACCTATATAATAAAAATCTTCTATAAAAATATAGAAATAAATGTCATCTTATATTTATGTATCAAGCTTCTCCTTCTTTCCAAGTAAGGAAGAAATAATGCAGCAATTATTAGTAGCCATAAACCTTACTATCTTGACAGTACCTATTAAATGAAGTGACAATAAAGAGGCAGAAAAAGGGCCCGGGCATGGTGGCTCATGCCTGTAATCTCAGTACTTGGGGAGGCTGAGGTGGGAGGATCACTTTAGGCCAGGAGTTCAAGACCAGCCTGGCAACACAGCAAGACCCGGTCTCTTAAAAAAAAAAAAATAAATAATAATAATAAAAATAAACTGGAACGAAGGTGAAAAGTTGTTTATACATTCAAACTGCAGATAAAAGAATTACATGAAAAGTTCTACCATAAACAGCTTTAAGATTTAAAACAGCCAAAGGAATCATATATGGGATTTTATAGTCAGTTATATTAATAGATCATAATTGATATCAAAGACCAAGGCAGAGTGAGTGCTCTCCTGGGAGCCAAGCCATATGCATTCATAGCACAGAAGTTACTGTGGCTACACTCTGAATTTTCAGGCCCATTTGGATAAAAGGCAAGAAATAGCAGCAGTATCGCCACATGGGCACAGAGAGATGGGAAGCTACGAGGCACTTGAGGGAAGGTTTTATCAAGTAAGGTGATGTTTACAACTCCAAGGGTAGGCAGAAAATTTAAATAAAACATAACTTCTAATTTAAGAAATGCAATGCCATCTAATAAGACTTCTGAAATAAACTTTAGCTCCCAGATTTCTGATGATCTAATGAGAGTTTAATATTGCTCATAGTTTAAGTAAATCCATATTTTTTTCCAAAAGGTAAAAAATTTGGGTAGAGATGATTATCTACTTTTCTATTTGTTCTTGAAGAATGAAACTGCCAAAAATGTCTACAAAGAAAAATATGTGGTATGTTCTGCTGAATGCAAGTAGTCAAATATTCAGCATCAAGTTTCACAAAAATCAGTATTTACAAGAAAGGTATAATGAAACCTAAATATAATATTTATTTTGTCACGCAGTTAAAATGCTCTTTGGACAACAAACCGTGTGCTTATTGATTAGCACTGTCCAGGTAATGCATTTCAATTTCAAATGCCAGTTTCATGTGGCTACTGATTTACTACAGGATCCAATTCCAGATTCTCTTTGTATGTCTAAAGCATGAAAATGTGAAAATGAGATGGGTATTCAGTAGTAAAGCATCAGTTATCCAGCCTGGTCAGGGGATGAAGTAGCCAACAGTAGTGACAGATACATAAAAGGTGGACAATGTTCAGACCACTGTACACACTTCCTTGTCTGCATAAACAACACAGCAAGCATGACTCAGTATGTTCACTTTAACTCAGAATCCACCGTAACAATACGCTAGGCCATAACTTGATTTTTAAAGGACTCTTCCCAGACCACTGTTATTTACTGGGACTCAAGAAGGTTTAGTATTCTTGTTAGGAAAAGGAGACCTTATTTCTAGTCCTGTTTCCTGTCACTAATAGCTATGCAACTTTGTGCATCTCTCTGGGCATCAAGCTACTCATCAATAATGCTCTGAATTGGTTTTCAACCTTTTTCTCTTTAAGCATCAGGATTCTTTCTGCATAAGGAAGCCGAGTAATAGATAATGCCAGAACTGCTCCAGCTGAAGAGGCTCAAAGTTCCACCCACCACCCTCTACCATTGCCACCCCTGAGGAATTCCAGGGAGTGCTGTCTTTCTGTAGCTGTGTACTTCCTCAGAACACTACTATTCTCTTCAAGTCATGGCTTTCCCCCACTTTTTTTTTTTGGTCTGCAGCTATTCTGCAGGGCTAAGGATTGCTAGTCGTTAGGTAATCACAGGACTGAGGACCACTATTCTTGTAAGTAAGTTAGATTAACAAACCAGTTGATACTCAACAACTTATTCTCCCCGCTTATTCAACTGGGATGCTTCAAGTAGTTACCTTGTTTAATCCCATCACTACACACAAGTGACAGACAAGCTTCTAGATGAAGGGGGCAGCTGATACTGTGGGACACCTGGAATGTACAGCTCTGTTCAAGCCCTGAGGAAAAATGACAGTCCTACCACAGTGGCATTCTTTGTATTTTAGGGCAAATATTCAGGCCCAGGAACAGAAGGAAGGAAAACAACCCTTTCTTTGCTCACTGGCTATGCTAATCTATCAGAACCTATTAAATACGGTTAAACTGTAAAAGAAGTATAAAATAACCAACCCATGTCACATACATTTGTTTGATCATCAAAAGCATCTAGGTGTATGGGGGAAAAAAAAAAAAAACCAAAAAAACTCTGCTCTTGCGCTGGGCGTGGTGGCTCACGCCTGTAATCCCAGCACTTTGGGAGGCTGAGGCGGGTGGATCACCTGAGGTCAGGAGTTTGAGACCAGCCTGGCCAATGTGGTGAAACTGTCTCTACTAAAAATACAGAAATTAGCCACATGTGGTGGTGGGCACCTGTAATCCCAGCTACTGGGGAGGCTGAGGCAGGAGAATCACTTGAACCCGGGAGGCAGAGGTTGCAGTGAGCTGAGATCACGCCACTGCACTCCAGCCTGGGTGACAAAGTGACTCTGTGTCAAAAAATAACAAAACTAAACAAAACAAAAAACAAAACCCAGCTCTGCTCTTGGGCTCCACTCTGAACCTACTGAAACAAAATCTAAAGATGTGGGATTATGAGCGGATTTTGACAATCATCTGGGGTTGGGAACCACTGCCCTAGATATCAAAATAATAAATGCCATAACAACATATGGATGTTTAATTTTTCCACCACCTTCCATTTCTAAGACAAAAGTTATGTTTTGCCAATAGTGGATAGCCGAAAGCTAATAAGCTTCTAAGATTGACTTTTCACAGGTGTCAAAATATCTTGCAGTTCTTGCTGACATAAATTTGAGACACATAGTGAGAGACGACAAGCTATGAACATGCCAGCTTTCTTAGGAATTCTATACAGAAATATGTCTTCTCTAAGGGACATGGCAGCAAATATGGTTAAGTATTAATCCCAAATCAGCGTAAGTGGTATTGTTCGAGTAGAACCCGTAGGCTTACACTGAAGGATCTCTGAGATGACAGGTTGGTAACTGGTTCTCCTCCTTCTCTCTTGGAACCTACCTCAAAACAATTTAGTTACTCAAAAAAAGGGCTAAACAATCTGAAATCTATACCCTAGGGCAGGCTTTTCCTTAGAGTGGGAGGTTATATGTAGGTGGGATAGATCAAAGTTACTGAGTACCAAATTTTATTTTTCCAAGTGAGGCAACTAATTGGTTCCCTATTCCCCCAGAGAATGACAGGAACTATTAAAATTCAGCATCATGTGTGGTTCCTAGGAGTGCATCCAGCAATAGAGTTCCAAATTTTTTCCAGCTAGTACTTTACCAATCTAAATAATTATTTATAAGTCTTTATTTTGCTAATACTCACCTGAGCAAGAGGAATATTATTTTGACTTCCTGAGACTATGCGTTTAACTCACAGTGAAGAGAGCACTTGATTTCAGAGACTTGGATTCATACCCTGGCTGTCACTTACTGATTTGGAACCTTACAAGACAACCTCCCTAAGCCTCAATTTTCTAATTCACAAAGAAGTCTCCCTTACTAGAGACGTGGGAAGACTGAATGAGGTACTTTCATTGTGTGTAAAACAACCAGCAAGGAGCTGCGGTACCACCTTCTCCACACAGCCTTCTCTATTTCACCCCAGGATTTCTCCCATCTCATAATTTATTTTATCTTGTCAGGATCACGTTTCTGTTTCGATTATTTCTGTTATTTTCTGTGTGTTGATTTCTAAACTCTCAAAGGAACAATAAGATATGATTACTGTGTGTTGATTTTTTAAATCTCAAATGGACACTAAGATATGATTACTTCCTCCATGGAGTTTACAGGGTCTTGGTTTTTCTATTGTGTCTAGGATAGTTCTTCATAAAGATTTTTTATTTAAACTGATCACCAATCTTCTTTTCTCTACAGGTGACCTTGGTTTGGCCACTTTTTCAGGACTCTAAATGCCAAAGAAGACTTATCTCCAGAAATATTATAGAACCGGTTTGTTTTACTACAAACTTACCAATACCCATGATAGAGGGATCACATCCAGATACAAAGTAGCCCACAATTCTTGCCAGTGGTGTGAAGTTATGCTTCTTAACAGCATCTTCACTAGCTATGATAACAGCTCCAGCACCATCAGCTATCCCCTTGAAAATAAAAATACTAGAATAACTAAAGGCTAAAATAATCCAGTTAATCAAGGTTTGAACTAATGGAGTAGCAGTATCAGGAATATGGCAGGACATAGGAAGCCAGTGCACAATCTGAGATACAACTAGAAAAGTGGTACTCTGGTGGATGAAGGAGATTTTTTAAGGCACAGAACACAACTTTACTAAAGAAAAAGGAAAAGGGTGTCAAGGAAAAACTTCTTTCTAGATGTGAGTAGATGTAAGAAAAAATACGATGAACTGCATGCATGAGAAAAAAAAGTTTGAAAACCAAAATAAGCCAGTTAGATTTGTTTCTGAAATGTCTTAGTTCGGAAAAAACTAAGAAATCAGAAGAGTATTATATAAATATGAAAAGATTTTGTGTGGGACTAGGAAAACCTACATTGATTGAATATGAACACTATTAGTTTAAGCGAAACAACTAAAGACTGGCATAAAAAGTATTTACAAGATACTTCATGATTATCTTGCGTTGAACACATCAGGAAGAATTGAAGCTAATCTGTGTGGTGATACCAACCGATGCATTCCCTGCAGTGACAGTTCCATCTTTCTTGAATACTGGAGGAAGTTTCTGTAACTGTTCCAGGGTGGTTTGGGGCCGAGCATGCTCGTCTACCTGCATTGTCTGTTTTCCTTTCTTTGTCTTCACTTCAATTGGTGCCATTTCATCATTAAAGTAGCCAGCATCATTAGCTGAAAAATAGTAGAAAGACTATCATAAGAATAAAAGAAACATGAATATAAGTCAAACATATTCAATTTCTGATCTACCCTTTCCTCACAGTCTACTTTAAAATTGAGTCTTTATTATTTATTTATTTTTAAGATGGAGTCTTGCATTGTCGCCCGGGCTGCAGTGCAATGGCACAATCTCAGCTCACTGCAACCTCCACCTCCCGGGTTCAAGCAATTCTCCTGCCTCAGCCTCCCCAGTAGCTGGGATTATAGGCGCTCACCACCATGCCCGGCTAATTTTTTAATATTTTTAGTAAAGACGGGGTTTCACCATGTTGGCCACGCTAGTCTCGAACTCATGACCTCATGATTCACCCTCCTTGTCTCCCAAAGTGCTGGGATTACAGATGTGAGCCACCACACTCAGCCTGAGTCTTTACTACTTACTTACACAACTTATCTTCCATATTGGAGGATTCATGATACCATCATGTGTTTATGTAGATGCATTTTGCATCTTTTAAAAATTATATTTTAATTTTTTCACTACAATTTTTTTTTTAACCAGGTACTGCTAAGAGTGTTAGCAGCATTTGTCTGTTAGCTATAGACGTAAAGGCACTAAGTGGATTTAATGCCCCTTTTAAACTTCTTTTGGTGAGATAAGCAATTAAAAAGTTACCAAGTTATCTATGCCACAAAGTAATCTAACAAACTTCACAGTGATAGGCAACCCGAAGAAATTATGGGAGCAATCACTAATACAATTATAAGTAATACATCTTACCTACTTTGACCTCCACTGACTAGAATGTACTGTAGTAATCTACAGCTTCGGAAAGAGGGTCAGGAATCATACTAACCTAATTTGGGTATCACTTTACAATTGGCAAAATACTTTCTTTATATGCCCTTATGTGATTTTACAACAACCTTATTAGATAAATAGGGAAAGCAAATATTGTTATCTCTATTTTACAGAGGTTCAGTGAATAAATGATTTGACTGAGCTTGATAACTTGTGCATGGTAGAAGTAGAAACAGAACCGATAACTCTTGACTTCCAGACCAATCCTCTTCTACTATGAACATATAACTAAAAAAACACAGATGAGTTGGATGGCATCAGCTCTATTCCACTTATCCTTCTGAAATGCTAAGATGGACTTTATCCTCATTACTTCAAGCATTTAATACTCCTAAATAAGAGTTTCCACTTGCTTTAACAGTTTAATTTTGAAAATATCACATTTCTTGAACTGCTGTCACATTGCCTGTTTTGGACTGGCGCTATAGCAACCTGCTGTGCTACACCAGGGCGCTCTAACTAGAGTCTCAGACTAGTTCTAAGTCTCCGAGTCAGGTACAATGATTCTTAATTAGGAATGCGAGAAGGAAAGCATAAAAGACCCAGTGGGTCTTTTCCAAACACATTACCCCTTCTTATGATTATGATATGGCTTGTGGGAGAGGACATCCTCTATATTCCAGTCCACAGTGAGCTATCACCTCTGACAGAGTGTATCATATTCCTCAGCATGTTCTACTGACAACAGGACCAGTTCAGCACAAAATTCAAGCGTCCATCTAGGGTCAAGTAGCAATACCACTTTTTAAGTAGTATTAACTTTTTCAAAACAGAAATTCCCAGTTAATTTTGCAATAATTAATAAAATATCTAATCATCTAAAAACGAATAATGAAAAGATGTAATAATTCTTAAAGGTATGATTTGTAAATATTATATAACCATAATAGAAATGATGAAAATATTTCCTATAGATATTTATTCTATAGATACTGATATTTTCCAATTTCACTCACCAGCCTTCCATCTCTGCTGTGACTGCAGGGCATATTTGTCACATTCTTCTCTGCTTATTTTGTGTTTTACAGCAAGATTCTCTGCAGTCATTGCCATGGGGAGCTGGACATGCTGATCTGTTAATCCCGCCCATAAAGAATCTTCCAGCTATTAAAAGACATTAATAAAGTGACTTGTTAAGGCATTACCTTTTAAAAGTAATATGTCATGAGTTCTTTAAATTTAAATAACACTTCCAATAAACAAAAGTAAAATTAAGACTTTCTGATAACCATTTACTATTTTCATATTCCTATTCGGTTCTGGGATATTTTCTAAAAACATGCAATGTTTTTGAGAACATTCAATGTCACACAATAAAATGCACACATTCTCTGTCCCTCTCTAAATATGGGTCTAAGAACAGCCAACAGGACTAGACGTGCATGGTGAGATCACAGAAGTTACCCTATAATCAAAAACTAAATCCTCAAGGTCATATTTTGTAGAAAACCTGACAATGAGTCTTCATGCAATGTTTTCTTATAGCCACCTTTGTAAACCAGCCCTGAGTTCTGTAATAAAGAGTATATCTTTCTCATCCTGTGCCTCAGTGACAGGAATAGCTGGTTCTATCAGTTACTATGAGGCTGAAAAGAACTTGGGACAGGCTCTCAGAGTCACAGAAAGGTTGTTAATTATTATTCAAGTAGTTAGAGTCTCTGCTAAGTGTGTCCCATTTTGCTGCATCATCAACGTTTGACTCACTGACTTGTCTTTATAAAGGATATCTCAAATGTGTTTCATGGCTAAAATCCACATAGATTCTCTTAAGTCTCATTCCTTTCAACTTTCAAAAAGGTCAGGTGAGAAACCGGGTGAACAGTGTAAGTCAAACATTACTATTGAAAATGCTAAAAAATATAAAATGTCAGTAGCCCTTTCACATGGGAATGAGAAGAAAACATAATTCTTTATCAGTATTGTACTATCATTCTCAAGTTGTAGCTCTCAAAGATAAAATCAGTTTTTGTTTGATTTGGGACAATATAATCTGTATTCAAAGACGTTTTGTGTGATGAAGAAGAAATCTATTCTGAGATTGTCCCAGAAATAAAACTTCTATAAGTCACATTAAAGATTTAATTACTCAGATTACTTATTGTTTAGTAGGGAGATTAATTCACCCTTTTGTCTATCTTTTTAATCCACTTCTTCCCTTCCTCCATCTCTCCCATGCCTATGGCCACTTACACAGGATAATTATACTACTAGAGGTCTGCTGAGATAGAATCTAATTTCATATGGGTTAAAAATGTCAAAACTAACAACCAAAATAGAGTTTTGAAATAGTTTACAAACTTCTAATCATTCATATCTTGCCAATCCTCATCAACAAAATTGGTATCAAAATTAGTTTTCACTCCCATAAAAAGGTATATTGTTAAAAGTACTTATATAATGCTAATAAGAACTAATTCTTTTAAATTTTTATGGTTCCAACCTTGATATCTGATCCAAGCTTGGTTCCAAAACGCACATTTCTGACACAGTAGGGAGCTTGGCTCATGCTTTCGGTTCCTCCACATAAAACAACTTCAGCGTCTTTAACACAAATTTCCTATTTAAAAACAAACAATAAAAACTCCTTTAACCGTACCCAATGTATTAAGAAACATACTGATTTTACAAATTAATGGTAAATCCAACAAATATTGTACCCTAGCTTACAGTGTCTCAAAAGGAAATGCTTTTAAAGTAACTGTAAAGCAAACGCTAACGTATCCATTACCAAGACGTAGTGGGGGGAAACTAAAAGGTTTCAATCATGAGAATAGTAATACTTAACACAATATAAACCTTGAAAATCAACAGAGATATTAATATCTGGCATAAATGTACAGCAGATAATAAAGGACAAACCCTTTAAAAAGGCAAAAGAAAAATTTATCCCATTAATGGAGGTATCTGAACGAGACCAGAGATTTACAAGAACTAGTTCAATCTAGGTGGCTCATAACAAGGAAATCATTTCATTCTTCCAACACTTTCCACTGTTTGCCTTTCTCAGAAAAGCAGCAAATAATGAGCCTCTAAGAAAACCTGATGTTTCTTAAAATTATTACTAAGAAAAATGAGGTCCGTATTTAAAATATATCGTTATAGAAACAAATTAATGTGAAAATTGTTTATTAAAATACGCCTCTGTCTCTTATTTTGTTTGTAATAAAATGAAGACTTTTACAAATGAAATTCAATTTCACTTTACTCTCTTCCCTGTGTTCAAAGAAACAAATGTATTTAACCAACCATCCTTTAAAAAAGGTCAAACTAGTTTGTACTTCTAACAGCATCATTCACTTCCTTTGAAATAAAACACATTTCCTTATCCTCTCCTAAATTCTTGAGAGTTCCTGCTTGCCTCACAGTCTTTATTCAGTGCCTCACAGTTAACGCTCACAGACCTGGGTTCAAATTCTACGACTCAGTAACCTTAATGGCTTTAATAATCAGTTTCCTTGCCTGTAAAATGAGAATAATAATAGTTCTTGCTTCATAGGATGGTTGTAAGATTAAATGAGATATTGAATGTAAATCTAGCAGGGTGCCTAGCATGTAGGAAGCACTCGAAAAGAATGATGAACATATTAACTTTTAAAAATATTGTAGTAAAGTATATATGTATATAATACCATTTTAACCATTTTTAAGTGTACAGGTCAGTGGCATTAAGTGTATTCATAGTGTGATGCAACCATTACCACCACCCATCTCCAGAACGCTCTTCATCTTGCAAAACAAACTCCATATCCATTAAACACTAACTTTCCCTCACCAGCCCCCGGGAACACCATTCTACTTTCTGTCTCTATGAATTTGACTACTCTAGGTATCTCAAAGAAGTAGAAACATACAGTATTTGTCCTTTTGTGACAAGCTTATTCCACTTTCAGGTTCATTTTTAGCTTTTTTTTTTTCTTTTTTTTTGGAGACAGGGTCTCACTCTGTTGCCCATGGCTGGAGTGCAGTGGTATGATCACGGTTGACTTGACCTCCAGGGCTCAAGCAATCCTCCCTAAAGCTGAAGTGTTATATTGCAGTGGGACATTTCTTCTAGTAACTATTAACATATTTTCAGAGAATTTAAAAAAATGTTGTCCATACCTGACATCCATTCACAATGGACTGGAAACCAGAACCACAGAGCCTATTAATCGTGAGAGCTGGGGTCTCCTTTGGGACTCCCACACGCAAACCCACATGCCTTGCCAAATATATAGCATTTGAAGAACTCTAGAAGAGAGAAGGAAAATAAAAATAATATCCTCTATAAATCTAGTAATTAAGAACAAGCACCAAATACATGGAAATGTTGGCAATCTATCAAAAATGATAAACTATATGGCTCTAAGGTAGGACAAAATACATCTAAGTACAGCATATTATATCTAATACATGTTTACAATTTGACTAAAAACTATAGTCAATAGAGTTTTTTTCTATTTTTTTATTGGGGTAAAATACACATAACAAAATTTACCATTTTAACCATTTTTAAGTGTATAGTTCAATGGTATTATTTAAATACATTCATAATGTGTAACCATAGTCAATTGGTTTTCAAATATATTAAAGATAACTGCCACTTAGAGAAATCCCACTAAGTCCTTAATATAAGACAGAAATTTATAACAATTAGAGTTATTTAAAAATGGAATAGGCTATCCTAAAGTAGTATGCTCCTTAACAGAGGAAGTATCTGAGGCTGTGGTTCTCAACCTTGGTTGCAGGCTGGAATAACCTAGGAAGCTTTATTACATACTCATGCTCAAGTTCCTAAGCAAATCAATTAAACCAGAAAGGCTGGAGGTGGGGCCTGGGCATCAGTAGTCACTTTTAAAAAGCATCCCAAGTAATTCTAATGTAAAGCAGGCTGAGGACTGCATACTTAGGGAGAAGACAGATGAATGATTGGTCAGGAGAGTAAGAAGTAGGAGTAGACCACCGCTCCCCAAACTTTAAAATGCATACAGGGGCATCTTGTTATAATAAAATGTAGGTTCTGAATCAGCAGGTCTATGTCTGCCTGAGATTCTGCATCTCTAACCATTTCCCTGGTGAAGCTGATGTTGCTAGTCCAAGAACCACACTTTGAATAAAAAGAATGCCTTAAAAAAAAAAAAAAAAAAAAAAAAAAAAAACCAGTAACAACCAAAAACATTAACAGCCTGTTTTGGAGGCTGTTAGCAACAGCAAAAACAAGTCTGACAAAATGTAAAAAATTGGTCTATCAAGGTACAGGGTTTTAGGATGTTCATTGTACTATTCTTTTAACTTTTGTGTAGGTTTCAAGTTTTTCAAAACTCAACAAATTCAGTACATTTATAAGTTAAGGGTTTTGAATGCAGATGAAACTGGGAGGAACTCAGTATAACATCAATTAATCTACTAACTGTTTCATTTGTTGACTGAGATGAAATTATCTTATTTTACAAATTAATGTCATTAAAAAACTTCTTGGTCAATGGATATTCTTTTGCCAAGGTTTGTCAAATATTGCATATCAACAGAATAAAAAAGATTTACACGATCATCTCAGTCAACAGAAAAAGCATTTGACAAAATCCAACACCCTTTTATGACAAAAACACTGAACAAACTAGGAACAGATGGCAACTTTCTCAATCTGACAAAGGGAATCTATAAAAAATCCACAGCTATCATCATACGTAAAGGTGAAAGGCCAGATGCTTTCCCCCTATAATCAGGAATAAGACAAAGATACCCGTTTCTTATAACTTCTATTCAACATCGGAGATTCTAGCCAGGGTAATTAGGGAAGAAAAAGAAAAAGAATCCACACTGGATTTCATTGTTTCTTAAAAAATAAGTAAAACTCATTTATTCCAAATGATATTTAATAATATTAAACTCAATTAGAAAAGCAGCTTTGTGGTATTTGTCAAATGTCATTCGAAGCATATTCTGTTCTCTCTTAACCATAAAAGCCTAACCCCAAATATTTACCTGTTAAGCACTTAACATCCTTACAAGAAAACTCTATCTTGGCCTGAGAGAAAACTCAAGGCAAGAAAAACTGTCTTTAGGAACAGAGGCACAAACACAATTAAACTAATACTATTTAGAGTGACTTTGTGTTATAAAGTTTGAGAGAATACATGCTGGGAAAAAAAAATATTTTAGAAGGAAAACTTTAAAATTCTAGAAAACACAAAAACCAAAAGTATCCAATTTCTATTTAATCTGTTCTAATGCCTTCTTAGGTCAGAGGTAAAAGCTACAAAATAAAATAAAAATAACAAAAGACAATATCGAGAATTCTTTACGAAAATATTTTAGGTTCAACAGACATAACTGCCAAAGAAAAAAAGTCACTGCTTTTTCTGGATGTGAAGATACACAATGGCAAGATGAACAGAATCAAGTTCAAATGCAAGGCCTAGTGATTTCTGTGTCCATTGTCATTCTCTTTCCTTTAGCAATGATCACATCATTGACATCTTTAAATATATATATCATATATACATATGTGTATATATGAAAGATATAGAAACAGATCAAATATATATCTATATATATATAATCTTTTTCATTAGATTATTACCTCCTTTTAGTCCACCTTGGGTACCATAGCACCTATAATAGCCTCTAACTAGGTATCCAATAAATGTTTCTATACTTTAAAGGAATTCTGAATTTTCAATTACCTGCATATGAGTGATTGATTTTGTACATCACACATAGCAAGACAGAGGGTAAGGAAGCATCTTATTTCTTACAACAAACACTGATCAAGCTCCTACAATGTGTAAGAAAATTAGGGGAGGTGTGCTGTATTGCTTGGGTTTACTAAGGTGGCATATGGAGAAAATCAATTAACTTCAAGAAAGCCAAGGAAGTCAATCTGCTATTTAGGAAGCACTGAAATGCATCCCAAGTCAGATAGACATACAGTTTCTAGAACATATGATGCTTTGAATTATGCATGACATTGATTCTGGAGTCACAGAAATTACTAAAATTACAAATGTATGAAGTCTGTAACTATTGGCTGGGAGTGGTGGCTTACGCCTGTCATCCATCCCAGCACTTTGGGAGGCCAAGGCAGGCGCATCACGATGTCAAAAGATTGAGACCACCCTGGCCAACATGGTAAAACTCTGTCTCTACTAAAAATACAAAAATTAGCTGGGCTTGGTGGTGCACACCTGTAATCCCAGCTACTCAGGAGACTGAGGCAGGAGCATCGCTTGAACCTGGGAGGCAGAAGTTGCAGTGAGCCAAGATTGCACCACCATGCTCCAGCCTGGCAGCAGAGCGAGACTCCATCCCAAAAAAAAAAAAGGTCTATAACTATTAACTTGTTTACCATTATGATATGTTAAAGGAATTATTTTTAGAAACTGATCAAACAAGCAATAGGAGTGAACACCTTCCTTTACCCTACTAACCTGCACGACATTGCCTATAATCACACTGTCAACAGTTTCAGGTGAAACTTTGCCAGCAGACAAGGCAGCCTTGGCGGCAAATTCAGACAAGTCAGTAGCAGTGAAGTCTTTCAGAAGACCTCCATAAGCTCCAAAGGGCGTTCGCTTAGCAGCAACGACAAACACACCTATTGCAACAAGAAGAGATTTGTAAGCCATCACAGATTAGTAAATACCTCTAAATGCTTCAAATAATCTCACCATGAAACCTTACACAATTTAAAATTAGATGACGGAAATTTCTGTTAGGCAATAATACCTAGAATAAGTCACACCCACGGAAGCAGAGTCTTAAGGATCACTAGTTTGACAGTTTGATCTTTACCTACGTACAGGTACCAAGAACTGCACTGCATGCTGTTAAGGAAGGAGACCACCACTTCTCCTGTGCACCACCCCCCACCCCTTGCCTAGTTTATAAGACAGTAGGAAAAGAAAAAAGCAAAAAGTTAAAAAGAAACAGAAGTAAGATAAATAGTCAGATGGCCTAGTGCTACCACCCGGCCCTGGTAGTTAAAATAATGATGATGATGATGATGATAATAATAATAATAATAATAATAATAATAATAATAATATCAATCCCTGACCTAAACTACTTGTGTTATCTCTAAATTCCAGACATTGTATGAAAAAGCATTGCAAAACTTTCTGTTGTGTTAGCTTATGCATGTAGCCCCCAGTCACATTCCCCACGCTTGCTCAAGCTATCACCGTCCTTTTACGTGGACCCCTTAGAGTTGTAAGCCCTTAAAAGGGCCAAGAATTTTTTTTTGAGGGAGCTCTGCTCTTAAGATGCAAGTCTGTGGACGCTCCCGGCCAAATAAAGCCTCTTCCTTTTTTAAGCCGGTGTCTGAGGAGTTTTGACTGCTGCTCGTCCTGCTACGCTGTGATGTAAAGCCATTCTGGTTAGACAACTTTCTTGTTCTCTGATGCTTCACAATGCTAGAAACATTTGTTGAGAACTAAAATCCTTCTATGTGCTGGAGTATGTTGTCAAGTATTACAATAAAAGAATCTCCAAACTAGAAGGTGCCTTAGGGTTGTCTGAGGTCAACCACTCACTCTATTAAGAACTCCCTCTAAAAATTCCTGACAAAAGCTTCTCTCTAAACCTCTGCCAGAAAACTTTCAGTAGGAGGACATACTCTACTGCATGAAGCAGTGTGAGATCAATGGACAACATAAACTAATGATATTGCTTATTTTTTTGACAGAGTTTCGCTCTTGTCGCCTAGGCTGGAGCACAGTGGTGCAATTTCGGCTCACTGCAACCTCCGCCTCCCGGGCTCAAGTGATTCTCCTGCCTCAGCCTCCCAAGTAGCTGGGACTACAGACACCTGCCACCACGCCCAGCTAATTTTTGTATGTTTAGCAGAGACGGGGTTTCACCATGTTGGCCAGACTGGTCTTGAACTCCTGACCTCAGGGGATCCATCTGCCTCGGACTCCCAAAGTGCTAGAATTACAGGTGTGAGGCACCTGCTCCCGGCCCCAACGAATGATATTTCTTTATACTGAACTAACTCAGCTTACAAAGTCTTCCATCCACCAATTCTAGTTCTATCCAAAAGCACCAACACAGATAGAGATGTAGTTTATAGAACATATGCTGCTTTGAATTTGAATTATATATGCCACCAGTTCTAGAGTCACAGGATGACTCAAGTTACAGACTGCAAATAATAAGGTGAACTATTGTAATACCTAACCTTGTTTTTTACTAACTTTGTTTTTAGACTCTCCCTTTCTCCCTTAATCACCTAGCCTTGTTTCCACATGAATAAGCTCTTCCTTAGCTGAGACAGCGGATGAGGACGAACTCCATTTGGCTCCGTTATTTGCAAGGTTTCAAGGACTCCTTCATACCAAAGAGTCCAATTAACGGATAAGGTACTGAAGCAAGCAATGTACAAGTTCCCAGGGTTTTGCTCAAGAGATAACACCATAAAGCCTTGAGTTTGTGTCCGGCAGAGCACACATATATAACATCTTATGAAAGATTTAGAGCCCCTGCACCTGGAACTGTTTGTTTCTCTGTAACCATTTGTCTTTTTAACTTTTTTACATGTTTTCACTTCTGTAGAATTGTTGCAACTGAGCTCCCCCTCCCCTTCCTAACTCGAAGTATAAAAGAAAATCAAGCCCCTTCCTCGGGCCGGAGAGAATTTCGAGCGTTAGCTGTCTCTCGGTCGCCGGCTAATAAAGGACTCTTAAATTTGTCTCAAAATGTGGCGTTTCTCTAACTCGCTCAGGTACAACACTATTATCTTTTACTTTTAGAAAAAAAATGGGCAAAACAGGTTACCTTCTACATGTGTATCCCCCACCTCCAGTATCTGAAGTCAACTAACCTGTAAGTCCCCAAACCCAGTAACTCTCATCTCAGGTAAATTAAAGGCATTCTTTCAATAGTTCTTTATTTGACATTAATTCTGACTGCTTTCCTCTAAAGACACTGTAGTTTGCCAACATCCTATTAAAATGTGTCCCTTAGAATATAACAAAACAGCATGCATTTTATCTAAACACAAAGAATACAGAGGAATTATCTATACATCTATTAATACACACTAAGACTATACATTTGCAGCATCGCTATTAGTTAAATCGGTGTCCTTGTACGAATAAATGAAAATCACCCCTTCCCAATCACCTACCATCTGCCAAAAAAACTTGTGACTATACAAATATATGATTATGATGTGAGTGGTACTCACTCATCATCATTAGAGCTGTACAGTGCAAAACTGGCATATCAGTAAGCAGCATCAGTTATAGCCATTTCATCATATTGACATTCATTAGGCGTCTACTAAATACCAGACATTTTATCACTTTCCACACAAAACCTAATCTTCCCAACAACTCTGCAAGGTAAATATTATAGCTAACATAGAGGGGACACTTACTATGCAATAGACTTCATGCTAGCACTTTGCATATACTAACTTTATTCTCTCCAAAACAATCTAAGTGCACATTTCCACATCTTGTCAAGAAATTATGGGACTTTTGGCAATGGGTTTGTGATAAGATACTGACCTACAAATTAGACTATTCAAGCATTATACCACTATTGGTATCTAAGTATAATCTTCCAATTTATGTCTATGATCTCTTTCATCAAACAAACCAAACCTAGCCTAAAATATTTCTATTTCAACCTCTCTTTTCATTCCTACTTTGAGAAATTTGCAGTTGAAAGGAATATCAGGAGCAATATATATAACTATAATTTAGAACAGATCCACTCAGTTTTTTACAGATACAAATTCAGATAGTTACAAAAGGCCATAAATACTAGTTGGGTGCATTACAAATGTTTTGTTCCGGTAAATGGGTTATTCTGTACCATGATGCCTTCCTGAATCTTTTCAAGTTTCTTCTCATCCTCCTACCTTAACAGTCTCTGCCTATTTTTATATCAGTGTTTTCTTTTTTTTTTTTTTGAGACAAAGTCTTGCTCTGTGCCCAGGCTAGAGTGCAGTGGTGTGATCACAGCTCACTGCAGCCTCGACCTCTGCAGCCTTGACCTCCCCAAGTCAAGTGATCCCCCTGCTTCAGCCTCCCAAGTAGGTAGGACTACAGGTGTGTGCCACCACACCTGGCTAATTTTTACTTATTATTAGTATTATTTTTTGTAGAGATGGGCTCTTGCTATGTTTCCCAGGCTGGTCTCGAACTCCTGGGCTCAAGCAATCCTCCCACCTTGGCCTCCCAAACTGCTAGGATTATAGGCATGAGCTCCTGCACCTGGTCTATCAGTGGTTGCTTTATTTCATTCTTCTTTCCTCTTTCCATGCCTTCTTCCTAATTTCATTAGTTCTGCTTCTGGTCATGGCCTGCTATGCTCGTATCTGACCAATCCTCCAACAGAAAACAATGAAAAACTCAGGACAATATATGAGAACAACTACTACCTGAAGGTCTTGGAAATGAACAAAACTAGACAGGTAAGGAGAAGAGTTGATACTTAGAGGAAGAGAACAGAACAGGGTAAGTGCCCAATTTATTTATAGCAACTAACTTGAAGATTAACAGTCCGTGATGCATGGAATGGCTAGAACTCTGACACACACAGTCTTACTGGCTTGAAGAATCAGAGAATAAAGTTCATGGTAAGCACAGCCACTAGAAAGTGAAGGAGAATCTGGGAAAGAGGAGCACCATAGAGGGAGATTCCAAATTTCACATATAAACTCTGCCAAAATATTTGGCTGACTCTTTAGCCGTTTATGTGTAGGTCAGACCACAAGCACCTAAGCCAAGCCTTAAAAAACTGAACTTAGATTTAAATTGTTGCCCACTACAAGGGGAGACACAGTTTATCATGGGGGTGCATGGGGGTGATTCTGTGTACAAAAAATAAATAGCCAACCGATCAATAAGTCAATTCTGTCTGCAGGATTACAACAGAATCCAGTCTCCGCAATGTTTCATCTGCAATGTTCATAATACAATTCAAAATTAATCCACATATGAGGAAACAAAAAATATGACTCATTTTCAAGAAAAAAGACAATCAACAGAGACCAACCCCAAGAAGACCCAGATGCTGAAATTAGCAGACAAGGATTTTAAAATAGCTGCCTATTATAACTATGCCCAAGGATGTAGAGGAAAATATGCTCCTAATAAAACATATGACATCTCAGCAAAGAAATACATACTATAAAAATCCAAAATGGAAATTCCAAAACTGAAAAATAACTGAAATAAAAAATTCCCTGGATGGGCTTAACAGCAGAATAGAAATGAAAGGAGAAAAACTCAGCGACTTTGAAGATAAATAGAAATTATCCAATCTGAAGAACAGATGAAAAAAAAGATTAAAAAACAAAGCCAGAACCTCAAGGTCTGACAAAGGAGGAGGGGCAATTCGCTGGAAAAAGGATAGTCTTTCCAACAAATAGTGCTGCAACAACAAAACATCCATATACCAAACAAAATGAATCCAGGCAAAAATGTCTCGTGGCTCAAGCCTATAATTTCAGCTGCTCAAGAGGCTGAGGTGGGAGGACTGTGTCAGGATAGGAGTTTGAGATCAGCCTGGGCAATACAGCAAGATCCCCATCTCTAAAAAATGTAAAAAATTAGTTGGGTATAGTGGCATGTGCCTGTAGTCCCAGCTATTCAGGAGGCTGAGTTCAAGGCTACCGTGGGCTACAATCAAGTCACTGCACTCCAGCCTGCGTGACAGAGTGAGACCTCTTACCTAAAAAAACCAGAAATGAAAACAAAGAGATCATAGACTTAAATATAAAATGCAAAACTCTTAGAACATATGAGAAAAATCTACATGGCTTTTGGTTTGGTGATAACTTTTTAGATCTAACACCAAAAGCAGGATCCATGAAGGGAAAACTTAAGTTGGACTTTTTAAAATTGAAAACTTCTGGCTGTGTACAGTGGCTCATGCCTATGATCCCAGCACTTTGCAAGGCCGAGGTGGGAGGATTGCTTGAGCCCAGGAGTTTGAGACCAGCCTGGGAAACATGATGAGACCCTGTTTCTACAAAGAATTAAGAAATCAGCCGAGCGTGGTGGTGTGTGCTTGTGGTCCCAGCCACTTGGAAGGCTGAAGCGAGGGGACTGCTAGAGTCCAGGAGGTCAAGGCTACAGTGGCCGTGTTCACACCACTGTACTCTAGCCTGGGCAACAGAGTGGGACCCTCTAAAAACAAATGAATAAATAACTTCTGCTCTGCAAAAGATGCTGTTAAAAGAATGAAAAGACAAGCCACAGACTGGGAGAAAGTATTTATAAAAACACCTAACTGATAAGGGACTGGTACCCAAAACATACAAAGTGTTCTTAAAGCTCAGCAATTAAAAAAAAAAAAAAAAACCCACACAACCCAATTTAAAAATGGGCAAAAGATCTGAACAGATACCTTACCAGAGAAGATATACAGATGGCAAATAAGCATATGCAAAGATGCTCAACATCATATGTCACTAGGGAATTGCAAATTAAAACAACATGAGATACTACTACATAACTATTAGTCTTTTGGATTTTAGAAAGGCTAAAATCCCAAACACTGACAATACCAAACGCTAGTGAGGATGTGGAACAACAGAAATTCATTCATTGCTGGTGGGAATGCAAATGGTATGGCCAGCTTGGAAGACACTTTGGCAGTTTCTTATAAAACTAAACATACCTAACCATATGTATCATGTTTCTTGTATTTACCTAAATGATTTGAAAACTTATGTTCAAACAAAAATGTGCACACAAATCTTTATTCATAATTGTCAAAACTCGAAGGCAACCATGACGTCCTATCGGGGGAACCCACCCCCAATATTTCAATGTAGGTTCTTTCTATTTTCCCTAAGTGTCAGCCGGTCTGAGAAATAAAGAGAAAGAGTACAAAGAGACAAAGAGAGGAATTTCACAGCTGGGCCGCTGGGCCTAACATCACATATCGGTAGGTCCATGATGCCCACCTGAGCCGCAAAACCAGCAGGTTTTTATTAAGGACTTCAAAAGGGGAGGGGGTATATGAACAGGGAGTACGTCACAAAGATCACATGCTTCAAAGGGCAAAAAGGAGAACAAAGATCACATGCTTCTGAGGCCAATAAAGATCACAAGGCAAAGGGCAAAGCAAAGATCACAAGGCAAAGGGCAAAATCAAAAACTCCTCATAAGGATCTATGTTCAACTGTGCACATATGGTCTTGATAAACATCTTAACAGAAAACAGGCATCAAGAGCAGAGAACCGGTCTGACCTCAAATTTACCAGGGAGTGTTTTTTTCCCCATCCTAATAAGCCTGAGGGTACTGCAGGAGACCAGGGCGTATTTCAGTCCTTATCTCAACCGCATAAGACAGACACTCCTAGAGCGGCTGTTTATAGACCTCCCACCAGGAATGTAATTCTTTTCCTAGGGTCTTAATATTCCTTGCTAGGGAAAAGAATTTAGCCATATCTCTCCTACTTGCACGTCTGTTTACAGGCTCTCTGCAAGAAGAAAAACATGGCTCTTTTTGCCCGACCCCGCAGGCAGTCAGACCTTATAGTTGTCTTCCCTTGTCCCTAAAAATCGCTGTTATTCTTATTCTGTTTTTTCAAGGTGCACTGATTTCATATGTTCAAACACATGTTTTACAATGAATTTGTGCAGTTAACACAATCATCACAGTGGACCTCAGGTGATATACATCCTCAGCTTACGAAGGTAACAGAATTAAGAGATTAAAGTAAGACAGGCATAAGAAATTATAAGAATATTACTAGGGACGTGATAAATGTCCATGAAATCTTCACAATTTATGTTCCTCTGCCACAGCTCCAGCCAGTCCCTCTGCTCAGGGTCCCTGACTTCCCGCAACAATGTCCTTCAGCAGGTGAATGGATAAACAAACTGTGGTGCAGCCATACAATGAAATATTATTCAGCAATAAGAAGAAGTGAGCTATCAAGCCATAAAAAGAATCTTAAATGCATGTTGCTAAGTGAAAGAAGAAAGTCTGGAAGGGCCCATATACTATATGATTCCAACTATATGATATCTGGAAAAGGCAAAGCTATGGAGACAGTAAAAAGATCAGGGCTTGCCAGGGGTTCAGAGACAGGGATGAATAAGTGAATCACAGATTATGTTTAGGGTGGTGAAATTAATCTGCATGACACTATAATACTGACATCAGTCATTTGCATATTTGTCAAAACCCACAGAACTATATAATACAATGAATGAACTTGAATGCAAAACATGAACTTCAGTGAATAATAATGTATCAATATTAGCTCGATTGTAACAAATGTACCACACTAATGCAAGATGTTAATAATAGGGGAAATGGACAGGACGAGGGAGCATAGGGTATATTCCGTACTTTCTGCTCAATTTTTCTGTAAAACCTAAATCTGCTCAAAAACAAAGTTTGTTAATTTTTTCTTTAAAGTCAGAAAGTAAAAAGACATGGCAGAACCTCAAGGACTAACAAGTTACAGTCACAGGAGAGGACAGAGAATGGATTTTAAAAAACATTTGCAGAAATAATAAAGAAGAAATGTCCAAATTTGATAAAAAACATAAATTTATAGATTAAAGCTTAGTAAACCTCAACTCTAATAAACACCAAACAACACTCTACACCCCCTTCCCCTGCAGCTTGGCACATCATTGTCAAACTTTTGAAATCCAAAGATAACAAAAATATATAAAACATCCAGAAATAAAAATGACATATTGCACACATGGAAATGACCCCAACTTCTCCTCAGAAACAATAGAGTCTAATTTCATTTGTCTCTCTATAAAGTTCCTTTTATGAGTTTCTCCCCTATGTCTCATATTCTAAGAAAGCGTTTGTTAGACGGCAGTGCTAGTAGTGAAATATGCAATATCTACAAAGGAAAGGGTGTGCGTGGGAAAATAAAAACAAAAAAAGAACCTCCCCTTTACCTATATTACTTCTTATTTGATGCTCCCAGACTGTAAAGGTTAGCTCAAGTAAGGCCTTAACTGAACTAATACAATTATTTTGAACAGAGAAAATGTTCTCAATCATATATTTTTGGTTTGGGTTTTTTTTTGTTTGTTTGGAGGCAGGGTTTCACTCTGTCACCCAGGCTGGAGTGCGGTAGTGTGATCTCGGCTCACTGCAGCCTCAACCTCCTGGGCTCAAGCAATCCTTCACCACAGCCTCCCCAGTAGCTGGGACTACAGGCAAGTGCCACCATGCCTGGCTAATTTTTGTATTTTTTGTAGAGACTGGGTTTCTCTATTTTAAAAAATAATTTTTTACTACTATTATTTTAAATATTTTAACAAAAAATCTGGGATGCGCAGATACAAAGACTATAAAGGTTTAAAGGTTTTTTCTTTTAATTTCATAAATTGTATACCATGTCAATTTTCATTTGATGTCAATTTTACATGGATACTAAAAGGTCTAAAACTTAACAATCTTTAACACCAAACTGAAATCTCATTTGTAAAACACCCTGAAAATTCAGAGGCTAAAAATTTCCCAAGACCGAAAGACAGTGAAGAGACATATTAACCCAGAGTGTAGTGAGTCCAAGTAGCTCCAAGAAAGGGCCTGGGAAGATGTGCTGAGTTGACAGTACAGGAAAAGCACCACTAGGAAAGAAACAGCTCTACCTTTCTATCACATTGTTAGGTAAATATTCACTTAGTACCAGCGACTTCAGGCAGCAACTAGGGCAAATTAAGAAAAGCTGCAGTGGCATCCCGGTGTTTCAGGATTAAGGTAATTTAGCAGCCCTGCCCACTCGCCTTGAAAAAATACACAAACATTCCCAACAAAGTCAGGAGCAGTAGGAGAGCTAAGATCTAAGTGAAAACCTCCTGCCAAGTACTAGGATGGGAGCTAATAAAAACCTAGAACTGTTCTTCTTGTTGAGTGAAATCTGACAAATTAATGATAATCCTTAACAAATTTTAACTCAAATGTGTCCTTTTCCCTATAATCAGTCACATGCTCTTCTTTCTTCCCACCCACCCTGCAAACACTTTGTATGCTGCTTGAGAGAAGCCTATCTTTAATGATTCTAGACGGCCTGTAACATCACTATTTCAAGCTCAAGGCTTGGGTTCTAGTCACAGCCACTAACTACCTGTGTTATTATACACAACCACTTTACCTCTCTCCACATGAGCGTCCTAATTGCTATGATAAGGAAATGGAAAAAAATACGATCACTAGCTCTAACACTACAGTAAATTGTACCAGAAATTTATAAACTTTCTACTTCCTTAATACAGATGTCAATGTGCATTTTTTTCCTTTCTGAGTTCATAGTATTTGTGAAATTTTCAAATGGGTCTGTATTACAAGAAAGGGTAAGAACCACTGATAAAATATTAAAATGACATCAGTAAAACTATTATTTCCTTTTTAAGAAGATAGCTCATGACAATGCACCTTTTAAATGAAGTGGAAATGCCTCGTCTAAAAAAAATTCACCATGCTGCTTTATGAAGTAAACGTAGTAAATTCAGTCAGGAAGGGCACTGGCAAATGAAATCCATGTTGCAGGAAACTGTAAACACTGCATTTGGTTCCAGAATACCGATTTTTCCCTTCATTTGTTTCCATGCCACTTTGGTTCTTCTGACTTTCAGATCCCCCTAACAAATTCTTAGCTGGCATCTCCACTTGGCTGCTTCACAGGCACCAAAAAGTTTTCTGCCTAAAACTGAATTCTCAATCCTTCTTTCCACATCTATTCCTTTCCCAATTTTCCTCACTCTGTAAGTGGCATCATCATGAACACTGTTCATCAGACCAGGCACTTTTCATCATTCTTGACATTTCCTGCTTATATTTACTCCACCACACCCAATCTACTTTCTATCAAAACCACCCCAAATCTATCTCAACTCATCCCTCCCCTTTTCTCCCCAATTACACTGCCCCACACGAGTCAAAGCCATCATTTGCTGCTCCCTGGACCTCTGCAATAGATCCTTAAATGGTCTCTTCGCCATTACACAGACCGCCCCAAATCCAGACAGAGCGGAAATCAGATCCTGTCATTACCCCGCTTTAAATCCCTCTATTGCCTTCCACCGAATTTGGAACAAAATCCCACCTTCTTACAGAGTTCACAGGGCCCTGGAGCACCAAAATGCTTGGTTCTTAGATCCTGCCAAGCTTTTTCCTGTCTCAGGGCCTCCTGAATGCTCTTCGACACGTATATCCTTTTTTTTTTTTTTTTTTTTTTGAGATGGAGTCTCGCTCTGTCGCCCAGGCTGGAGTGCAGTGGCCAGATCTCAGCTCACTGCAAGCTCCGCCTCCCGGGTTCACGCCATTCTCCTGCCTCAGCCTCCCGAGTAGCTGGGACTACAGGCGCCCGCCACCGCGCCCGGCTAGTTTTTTGTAGTTTTTAGTAGAGACGGGGTTTCACCGTGTTAGCCAGGATGGTCTCGATCTCCTGACCTTGTGATCCGCCCGTCTCGGTATATCCTTAAAGTAAGATTCCATTGATTGTGCCCATTTGTTTTGAAAAGGGAGTTTATTACACAGTTGTTTTAAACAAGTTCATAACCCTAGAGCTTACGTATAGAGTGACTGCTCTAAACTAAAGCAACAGAAGGGAAAAGGGAGCAGAGCAGGTCTTCCAGCAGAACACCAGCTACCATTTCTGCGGCCAGGCCACGCCATCGATTCACCCGGGGAGCCCTGCCCACCGAGGCCCAGCAGCCGGCTCCTGTGTGCAGCTGCCCTGCAGCAGGCGCCGGCGGCCTATGGCGCCGCCCCATTTTTCCTAATACTTGGACTCGAACTAATGGGGTCACTGTTAGGCGAAGAAAGGAATGACCTCCAAGGTCACATGCAAGCAAACTTTGGTCTCAAGTCAACAGGAAATTGCATCGAAATCGCTGTCCCTAGCGTCTTACAAGTAAGGGTGTTCTCCTTAACCCAAACAAGCCTTTCGGGCTGGGTTTTTATCACTTCCGCTCCAAAACCGAGGAGGTTGAGTGAACTTCACCCCACGACCCCCGACTCTCCGCGGCGGCCGGAAGCGGAGGCTTGGCCGGGGGAGGGCAGGACCCCGAGGGGCGAGGAGAGGAGGGGTCTGCGCTCACCTCGGAGCAGAGCCATGGCTGCGGCTGGGTCGTCGGCGGCGCGGGTCTCTGGTCTGGGGGACGCAGAGCGGCCACTTGCAGTCACCCAGATTTCAAGAGCGTGGGTGGCGCCCCGGGAGCCACGCCCCTGCCCTTTCACCTACTTCCCGGAGCTGCCTGGCCGGGCCCCAGCGTAAGATGATCCTACCCCACGCGTGGCTGCCCGCCTCACCCTAGCCCGAGGGAGCCCGGGGGTCGGGGCTCGGGTAGACGACTACGCGTCTTGAGGGCGGACTCTTTCCTCACGTCCTCGTTTTTAGATTTTCTCCGTTTCCAAACCGAGAGAATTTGGTTTGACACCTCTCACCCATCATATCCCAGCCCCGAGAGGCAATGACTGTTCCCTTTGGTCTCCGCCAGAACCCTAAACACTTGGCAGGAGCCCAAGCCTGAGGGACTTGGCGCGCTGGCGGCCGCCAGCTGGGGGCGGAACCGAAAGTCCTGGGGGCGGGGCGCGGCGGAGGCGCGACGGGATTGGCTGGAGCGGGCGCCTGCGCAGTCCGCTGGGCAGAGGCTCTGGTCGCCGATCTGGACGCGCGGTCGCCGATCTGGACGCGCGACTGCGCTTGGGTGCTGTACTGAGGGCTGGGCGGAGAGGTGGGCGGCAGTTGGGGTGCGGTGAGTGTAGTAGGCTAGGGCGCTTTCGGGTCCCTATTGCAGCCCCCAGATGAGCCCGTAGTATTTTCCTTATATGATCAGGTCCCACTGCGGGCGGCGCAGCTTGCCCGGAGCCTGAGAGGATTATGAAAACGTGGCGAGCGAAGTGGGGTCAGGGGACCTGGAGCGGGGGCGTGAGGAGAGGGGGCAGCAGGTGAGGCTGGACGGGAGGGAGGTCTAGGGAGGCCTCTGCCGCGGTCACTGTGAGCCCTGGCCGATGATGACGAGACCACTGCGCAATCTGAGTTCTGGGAACCACGTGATGGAGTGTGTTCTGAGAACAGACTGAGGCCGGGCGAGCAGGAGGCGGCTGGGGCAAGGGAGAAGCGGAGAGCCCCTCGGTACCAGGGCTCGGAGGGCCGGGTTGCCTAGCGAGGGCTTCTTTGAGTGCGTGGGGGTGGTGGGTGGCATGGACGGTTTTTCTGAGTCGTTAGCGAATGCCCCCTCTAGAATCCTGCTTTTCAAACGCTTTGGTGACACTCTTGCAGTGTGGGGGTTTTTTTAAATCCAAATTTGTATTATGAAAACTTTCAAACTTACAGAAAAGTGGGAAGACTTGTACAGTGGACGCATATCGACCCAATTGTTAACATTTTGCTATATTGCTGACCACCTGTTCTTCCATCAAACCATCTTTTTAACGCAGACCTTAGTACTCTACACCCATGAACACATCAGCACACATTATTCATTTACAGTTCTTTTTAAGGCAAAATATCCACGCAATCAAATGTACAAATCTTAGACAAGCTTCACAAATGCTTATATAAGTATAGGCCGGGCGCCGTGACTCACGTCTGTAATCCTAGCACTTTGGGAGGCTGAGGTGGGGGGATCACGAGGTCAGGCGATTGAGACCATCCTGGCTAACACGGTGAAACCCCGTATCTACTAAAAATACAAAAAAATTAGCCGGGCGTGGTGGCGGGCGCCTGT
The DNA here is from genome assembly GCF_003255815.1 of Theropithecus gelada. Lineage (NCBI taxonomy): Eukaryota > Metazoa > Chordata > Mammalia > Primates > Cercopithecidae > Theropithecus > Theropithecus gelada. Next base: position 44,190,594 of record NC_037686.1, on the reverse strand, counting down.
AGTCCCAGCTGCTGGGGAGGCTGAGGCAGGAGAATGGCGTGAACCTGGGAGGCGGAGCTTGCAGTGAGCCGAGATAGTGCCACTGCACTCCATTCTGGGTGACAGAGCAAGACTCTGTCTCAAAAAAAAAAAGTGCTGCTCATGTATAGAGTGTTCATTTTCATACACACTTTTCAATTTGCCCTCTACATATTTAAGAAAGGTTAAGTATCACAATTTCCCACTGCAGATCACCATCAGTAGGTCTTTACAAATGTACTGTGTTTTCTCTAATTGGAAATGTCACTAGTGAGTGGATTCTAAAACCATTCAGTGAAAGGTTTACATATATAGGAGTTTAAGGCCAGGCGCGGTGGCTCACACCTGTAATCCCAGCACTTTGTGAGGCTGAGGCGGGCGGATCACGAGGTCAAGAGATTGAGACCAGCCTGGCCAACATGGTGAAAACCCGTCTCTACTAAAAATACAAAAATTAGCTGGGCGTAGTGGCGCACATCTGTAGTCCCAGCTACTTGGGAGGCTGAGGCAGGAGAATCACTTGAACCCAGGAGGTGGAGGTTGCAGTGAGCCAAGATCGTGCCACTGCACTCCAGCCTAGTGACAGAGTGAGACTCCGTGACCCCATCTCAAAAAAAAAAAAAAAAAGGCAGAAGGAAGGAAGACAGGAAGGGAGGGAGGGAGGGAAGGAGGGAGGGAGTTAGTTTATTAAGGAGAATTGACTCACAGGATCACAAGGTGAAGTCCCACAATAGGCCGTCTGCAGGCTCACCCGGAGTGGCTCAGTCCGGGTCCAAAAACCTCGAAAGTAGGGAAGCCAACAGTGCAGTCTTCGGTCTGTGGCCAAAGGGCGCCTGAGAGCACTTGGCAAGCCATTGGTGTAAGTCCAAGGGTCCAAAGGCTGAAGAACCTGGAGTCTGATGTCCAAGGGCAGGAGGAATGGAAGGAAGCATCCAGCATGGGAGAAAGATGAAAGCTGGAAGACTCAGCAAGCCAGCTTATCCCATCTTCTTCCGCCTACTTTGTTCTAGCTGCACTGGCAGCCAATTGCATGGTGCCCACCCACACTGAGGGTGGGTCTTCCTCTCCCAGACCACCGACTCAAATGTTAATTTCCTCTGGCAACAACCTCACAGACCCACTCAGGAACAATACTTTACCAGCTATCTAAGCATCCTTCAATCAAGTTGACACCTAATATTGACTGTCACAGTATCATCTTATCCTGAAGGAGGGCCGATTAGAGCCAGGCTCAAGCTGCACCTGGGAAAGTGGCTACATTCCCTCATATTACCTGGGACAGGGCATATTTGGTGTTATATGGTTTACACAGTGATCTTGTTTTTGTGCCTGGGCAAAATTACAGTCTTGTTTCATATCACTTTAGTGTAGTCACAGAGGGACTCCGTCTGATATTGGTGTTTTGTAAGGTTGTTCATAGCAAAACAACAACACGGCCCAGCAGAGAGGACCAGGCCAGCTTCCAGCATGACCCAGGCCTAGCTCGGAATTTCAGATCAGTTCCTGGAAGTCAGGCTGCTTTTCTCTTTCTGAACTAAGTGTGTCTTGTATGAAATTTGCTTCTTTTCAAATGTGGTTTTCCTGTTGAGGCTTTGAAGCTAGGCCTAAACCTCTTTGAGTATGAGCTGAAGGCTTTCCTCACATAAGGGTATTCTTTGGTCAGCCACTCAAAAAAGTGAATCCATCTTTAGGTTGGAAGGTGGATTCAAAGGTCAACTTTTCACTGCATAGTATACAGCAGGTCCCTACATAACATTGTTTCATTCATTGTCATTTTGACATAATGTCGGTGAGAAAAAAAGAATTGCTTCCTGGCCAGGGCCACTGGGTGTGGGAAGTCTGCAGGTTCTCCCTGTTACAGTGGGTAACTAGTCAGGCATGAGCAGGACAGGAGAGAGCTCCCCATTCCACACACACACCCAGAGCATCGGGTGACCATCCAGTGATGGTCAAGGCAGTTGTTAACTATCTTTCTAAAGTAGTCATTGGTCACAGCCAGCATCAGAGAAAGGCAGTCTCCCGATAGAAAACATGTGAAACTGGTGATCAGCCACTTCCTGACAAGATCCCAGGAGTTGAGAGAAGTAACACAAGACCGCAGAAGTAGGCCAACATGTAAAACCCCAAGTCAAGAGGTTAAGCTGCGCTCTTGACTCTTTCAAGTCACCCACTTGGCCCTCTTCCAAGTGTACTTTCCTGCCTTTCCACTCCTGTCCTAAAACTTGGTCTCTCCTTCTGCTCTACGCCCCTCAAATTCTTTCTTCTGAGGTGGCAAGAATTGAGGCTGCTGCCTCATTCATAGAGACATGGATATGTTCCACTGGTGAGATCCCCATGACTGTTTTCTTTGGATTCTCCAGTGTCCTCCCATGTCCCAAAGCTGTGTACGTGAGGTGAATGGGTATGTCTAAGTGATCCCAGTCTGAGTGTGGGGTTATAAGCACACCCAGTGACAGAATGGGGTCCCGTCCAGGCACCCTGAGCTGCCAGGAGAGGTGGGCCCTCAGTGACTCTGAAATGGAATAAGTGGGCAACTTTCTCATTTGTTTTTATTAATCTTTCTTAAATGTATGTATAGCTTTCATTTCAGTGTTTAATACTAGAAGTGTTTTGGTCTTTATTTAGAAGTTTGTTGATGTTTTGGCTGGACATGGTGACTCATATCTGTAATCCCAGCACTTTGGGAGGCCGAGGCAGGCGGATCACTGGAGGCTAGGAGTTTGAGACCAGCATAGACAGCATAGTGAAACCCCATCTCTATAAAAATACAAAAAAATTAGCCAGGCATGGTGGCAGACGCCTGTAATCCCAGCTACTCGGGAGGCTGAGGAGGGAGAATCACTTGAACCCAGGAGGCAGAGGTTGCAGTGAGCTGAGATCTTGCCATTGCCCTCCAGCCTGAGCAACAGAGCAAGACTCCGTCTCAAAAAAAAAAAATTTGTTGTTTGTATGATCATAAATATGCTGTAGGAACTGTTTATATCAACTAGCTTATGTTAAAATTGGTGTCATTATGTTATTTTGTTTATACTCGTGGTTTCCTAGAACCTATCAGTGATGTTGAGGACTAATTATACTGTGACCATTTTTCTGGATCATGAAATATTTCCATAGTGGTCTCTAATGATGGGTGCTTAAGGGCACCATCCCTGGAGATGTCTTCTTGTATATTTTTAGGTGGGTCAGGTTAACAATGGGTGTGGAAGGGCACCATCTCTGGAGATGTCTTATTCCATAAATTTGGGTGTAAATTTTTTTAAAGATTTCCAGGTGATTCTGATGTGTGCTAGTTAAGAAAAAACGTATCAGTATTTCCACATAGATGCTCAGTTTCTGGGCTATTCTGTTCCACTGCTCAATTTTTCCATGTCCAGGGCCGGGCACGGTGGCTCATGCCTATAATCCCAGCACTTTGGGAGGCCGAGGCAGGCGGATCACCTGAGGTCAGGAGTTTGAGACCAGCCTGACCAACATGGAGAAACCCCGTCTCTACTAAAAATACAAAATTAGCCAGGTGTGGTGCCACATGCCTGTAATCCCAGCTGCTAGGGAGGCTGAGGCAGGAGAATCGCTTGAACCTGGGAGGCGGAGGCTGCGGTGAGCCGAGATCATGCCATTGCACTCCAGCCTGGGCAACAAGAGTGAAACTCCATCTCCAAAAAAAAAAAAAATTTCCATGTCTCTCATTCTCACGCATCTTAATTACTGAAATTTTGTAAGTCTCGATGCCTGCTAAGGAAAGCTTCCCACTTCTCAAGGAGGGTCTTCCTTATCCATGGGCCTTTGCTCTTCCGTATAAATCTTATAATGAACTGTCAATTTTCACATCGGAACAGTTGAAATTTTGATTTTTAATCTATAGATCAACTTGGGGACAACTGACCAACTTTTAGTGGTATGGAGTCTTTGAATCCATGTACCTAATTATTTCTCCATTTTCATGTTGTCATCGTTTTTCACTTATATTTTACAAATTCCTCCATACAGATCTTGTGACTATTTTCCCACTGATTTTTCATGCCATCTCTACTGTATGCTATGTTATACATAGGATTGGGTCTATCCCTGCACTCCCTATTCTGTTTCACTGATCTACTTGTCTTTGCCTACACCAAAACTGCCTTTAATTCCATAGCTTTAAAGTAATTGCTCAATAAGCCTTGTTATCTGAGAGTCTCTCCCTGCCGCCAGCTTTTGGACTGTAAGATGCTGACCTCTGGTTTAAATGATCATGACACATATTAGAATATAGGCCCCATAATGAAGCTCCTCAAGAGAGCATTACAAAGAAACTTTGTCAACCTGTAGCTGCAGAGTTTTAAATTTCATTTAGATTTGGCACACCACTTTATTCAAAAGTATTTATTTCCACAAATTTTTATCCACAGCTAAATATTACAGTGACTATTACAAGCATTTTTCTATAAACAAACGTGTAGTTTACAGATTTGTGCAAAGTGGAAAAATATTTTCATCAGTAGTCTTTCTTCCACGGTGTTAGATTCACCCCTGAATATGATCTGAACTCTTTCGGAGAGGCACTCCTTCATCTAAACGTCAGTTGGTGGCAAAATGTTATATTCAAATCTGGATTATTCTGATACGGTGTCACTTTAGAAAGTAGCTTAGTTTCATTTCTGATTGATCCCCTTTGTTAGAATTAGAAACTTTCTTTCTTTGAAAAACAATCTTTTCTATCTAATGACCTGGGTTTGTCATTGGCATTAACCTCTGTCTACACCCTCTAATTCTCTAATTATGGCACCAGTGGGTATAAAAAGTGAATTATGGTTATTTGGCTCATGCAGCAAATTGGAGAAACTGACCACAAATATTCTGTGAAGAACTACAAGGTCTTGCCCCATGCTGTCCCATTTTAGTGACCGTTTAGTTATGTAGGCATTATACAAATGCCTCAATTTAGGACACCCTTGCTGTCTTAGTAGGTCAAGTGTATGAAAATTTACTTTATGCAGAATAAATGAATTCTAATTTATTGGTTACTGGAATCTTAATGTATGAAAGCTCTAAGTAAATATTTGATGAATTGATGGTAGCAGCGTTGATTTTTAAATGTTCCAAGCTCCTAGTTTTGTTTTGTTTTTGTTTTTACAAAAGCCTTAAAATTTAGTACTAGGGAGATCAAAGAAAGTAACTCCCACTGACATGCTTCATGGAAAAGGGAAAAACATCTACCTTTGGGTCTAATCTGCCTCCCAGGTGAGCCTACAGGTACTGGAACTCTAACTGCAACTATCAGGGCATAGGGAAAATTCATGATGTAATATGTTGTCGGCTTCAACAACTCGTGTACATACACATTTACTATAAGTAAACAGGTCCCATATAATACTTAAAACACAAGTTTTTGATCTATAAATACTTGATTCTTAATATTTAAAATGCTTCTAATGTTTTAAAAGACAAAACTCCCCATGATATCACATTGAACATTAAAATTATTCCCACAGCAACACTTATTTCAGAGAAACAATTGATAAGTCAGTTATCTTAGTAACCGCTAAAGGCACCTGGTGAGAAAAGCGTCAACTAAATTTTAAATATTAAAAAATTAAAGAGACATCTAATGCAGAGTTCAAACCTATATGTTGAATTGTTAGTCATGATTTCATGACACTGATAAATGTTTGAATTGATTTTTTAAAATGCAGCGAAAATGCTAACAAAAGATTATATAGTTCCCCTAAAGATGCTTCTTCTAGCCTCCAAGTATTAAATAAGATAGATCTAAATATTAACTACATATAAAGTATATATTTGTTAGTCATCTATAAATTTTAAGTACAATTCCAGTGATACACCTTTATCTTTTGGAAGAGAAGAACTAAATCTGCCATTTCTTAGGCTAAATGGACTATTCATAAGGTCCTTCCCTCCCTATTTATTCTAATTGCCAAGCTTTTATTCAGTAAGCTCTTGGCACCTAGTGATTAACCAGAGACAGCAGACAGTAGTGACCAAGAGAGCTGGAGAGAATGATGGTATGAGACAGTATATAAGGACAGTAAACCACTGTATTTGTGGAACCACTGCATGTCAAAACTCCTTAACACTCTAACAAGGCATTTTTGGTCTTTTAAGATTAAGGATAGTCCTTACATAAGAGACTCAGTTTCAAACTAAAGTGCATTAAAAAGCAAATTATACTTCACAAACAACTTTAAAGAGGTAGCCACAAACCCAGTTGTTTTAGATTGGCCTTCTAAATGAAGTCAGCACATGGATCCATGGGTGAGTGTCTTGGAAGTCAGTGATTATGTAACTGTAATGAAAGAAAAAGGCACAGCTCTGCAGACACCCAAGAGAAGCTGGCATGTTTAATGTGGATGTAGAGGGGATAATGCCCATGACAACTGATTGGAACACAACTGTCAGCAGCCTTAACCCAGGCTAAGACTGGGCTAAGCCCCAGGAGATGTAGAGAAGGACTGAGGAAGCTGTGCTCTAAGTGCAGAAGGTAGCTTGGAGTGTGCTGTGTTTCCAAGAGCCTTTTAAGTTGGGTGGTTGAGTAAAAGAGGGTGGAGGCAGGCTGTTCTACTGCCATTTCATGTATAAACCCTATTTTCTCAATGTAATACAAAGACTGTTCTGCTATGATTTGCAAATACCATTTTTTCTTATGGGAACAGCATACTGCTATCAAGAAATAGGGAAAAGACAGTAAAAAAAAAGTGTGGAAAGAATATGGGTTTCCAGTTGAATGCTTGCTTTTGAAGAATCCAAAAACAAGTTAAAAAAAAATTCTAAGAGCAGCAAAAATCTAAGCCTATTACTGAATTACTTTTTAAAAATCCTTATTTTGTAGGAGAGATATTTACAATTTTTTTGTGTGCTAAATTTGAAAAATGTTGAAAATAACCTGAAGAGGGAAAGTTGACCTAAACCATTTTATTCTCTTAAAAAAAAAAACCCCAAACTTTAGTATAATATCCCTGAACTGATTATTTTTGAAGGTTTTTCAGATGATCTGATGTGCAAGTTTTAGTTTGTTTTACTATTTGGTTTCTAGAATAGTAGAGCATTATGTGATGCTCTTACTGGAGGCTTAATGGTATTAAGAGATTAAAAGTTTTCATATTGACTTGTTTGGTTTTTATATCTATAAATAAAACAAGTTGTTATCCTTTTCTAATATTTAGCTTATATACATTTTTGTGAAAGTTTTGTGGGACTTGGAAAGTGTATGGACTAGCATCAGAAACAAAGTATTTTTCCATCTTTCTCACTTGGAGTTTGGGATAGCAGCATTTCAATAATCTCTTCCATTAAACCAAGATTACACAAAAGCGTTTGAGCACACTGAGGATTGGCACTTCTAATTTTGCTTCAGAAACCAGTACTCAAAATGTCGGGTCTGGAGGTCATTTACACCACTGTCTTTGTATAATCAGCCACTAAAAAATATTTTGGGAACATTTCTCAGAAGTCTCATCCCCATATTTTTGTTCTTAAAACATCTCACCACAAACTCAACCACGCCTATAGTTTGCAAACTTTGGGAAATGTCAGTATATGCCATTATGATGGTTATTAGTACCATTATTTGTTAAAAGCCCTTTGAAGGCAATTTATGTGACTTATATATATTTGATATTTTAATTTGGACATTCTCCAATTATATGCAAAGATCAAAACTAGGCAGCTTCATTTTATAGAATTGGCACCTTTTATTGTCTATGGGGACCGCTTGGTGTCTATAAATTATGCATATGTGTTGGACTGAAATCAAACTTAAAATCTTCCATATTTCAAGTGTTTTTATTCTGAGCAGTAGGTACAAAAAAATAATGACATAGTTGTGTCTAATTCTGTATAGTTCAGCACCCCTCCACAGGCTGTCAATCTCTGATTTGATCTACTTTTACCAGATTTAACAGATCTTTGAATTTACTTTACTGTATATACTTCCTTTTTGCTCACATTGGGAATCAAACTAATGCTGGAAACATATATCTTCAGACTTCATTGAGGAACTCCAGATTGAGACACGCTGGGATGTGGATTGAGTCCATGGTTAGAGAAGATGGATTAAATGGAAACACAACAGGAAACATGTGCTTGGCATCTAACAGCAGTTGCTGAGGGTCATTCCGCTCTTGTAGCTGTGCCTATGGGGAAGAATAAGACCATGGAAAGTTTGAGTACCCCTAAAAATAGCCAGTTTAAGTAAATTCATGAAAGTGAGTTGGCATGTATCATGGACAGATTTCTAAGACAATTAGGTAAAACTTCAGGACCAGGAGAATGTGATCTCCTTACCCTTGAGGTATTTAGTGGGGCGAGAAGCCCTGACTTAGGCTTCTTGGAGATCAGAGGGCTACAAGCACTCTCCCAATTCTAGCATTCTTTAAAAAATTTTCTATCTAAGGGAGAATATAAAATACATCTCAGGTGCAAACCATATGGAGAGGCACTGTAGTGGAGTGGCCAAGGGCATGGGTTTTTTAGGTAGACAGCTTGAGCTCTAATCCTGGCACCACCCTGGGCAAATTCCTGAATTTTTCTATGCCCCAGTTTCTTTACATGTAGAATGGAATGGGAGAAGAGTACATCACATAAAATGGCAGAGTAGGAAGCTCTAGGGATTGGTCCCTCCACTGAAGCTACCCTTAACTAGAAACAGTGATTGTCAACTATCTTGTAACTCTGGAACTTGATTGGACATTTATAACAATTGGGAGAGTGATTGATAAAGGGAGAGGCTGCTGATCTTTGCGAAGAGAACTGTGTGTGTGAGCCAGCTACTATCCCCCTCTCTTCAGCTCCCCTGAAGCTATGGGGATAGCAGCCCATATTCCTGGAGTAGCTAGCTGGCCAGGGCAGGCAGTGGGACACTGTCCTCCAAAAATTTGGGGTTGTGCACTTTGGTTGATCTGGTGGGTCCCAGCAGATGCCTGTCTTGGTTAGACATTTCTTGGGATGCAATGGCTTCCACTAGTAGCATCAACTAGAAAATTTAAAGGCACAGAGCCCCTCCCAGCTTCCTATTTGAAGCCAGAAATTTTAGGAAAAGTACAAAAACTGAAATGAAAAATTGACTAGAGGAGTTTAACAGTAGACTTCAGCAGGCAGAAGAAAAGATCAGTGAACTTGAAGATAAAGCAATTGAAATGATCCAGTCTGAGAAGAAAATAAAAATAATGTAAAAATGAACAGAGCCTAACAGACCTACAGGACACTATGAAGTGTACCAACATACACATTACAGTAGTACCAGAAGGAAAAGAGCAAGAAGGGGGCAACAAAATATTTGAAGAAATAATGCCTGAAACTTCCCAAATCTGATGAAAGACATGTATGTAATCATCCAAAAAGCTCAATGAACTCCAAGTAGGATAAAGGCAAAGAGATTCACAGTGAAACGCATTATACTAAATTGTCAAACCCTAAAACAGACAGGGAGTCTTGAAGGCAGTGAGAAAGAAGTGACTTGTCACATACAGTCATCCCTCAGTATCCATGGGGGATTGGTTCCAGGAATTCCCACAGATACCCAAATCCATGTATATGCAAGTACTGCAGTTGGCCCTGTAGAACCCATAGATACAAAAAGTTGTCCCTCCATAGCTACAGGTTCTGCATCCTGTGAATACTGAATTTTGAATCTGTGGTTGGCTGAACTTGCAGATATGGAACCTGTGGATATGGAGGGCTGACTGTATAAGGTATCCTCAAATAAGATTAACAGCTGTTTTTTCATCAGAAACCATGGAGGCTAGGAGGCAATGGGATGACACAGTTCAAATCCAGAAAGGAAAAAATCTTGTCTGCTAAGAATTCTAAATCTGGCAAAACTACCCTTCAAGAATGAAGGAGAAATTAAGTCATTTCCAGAGACAAAGAAGGACATTATATTTTAATAAAAGGTTCAACTCATCAAGAAGATATAATAAACATCTGCACCTAGCAACAGAGCCTCAAAATATTTGAAGTGAGAACTGACAGACTTTAAGGGAGAATAGTTCTACAGTAATGGCTGGACATTTCAATACCCCATTTTTAATCATGGATAGAACCAGATAGATCAATAAGAAAATAGAGGCCATGAACAATGCTATAAACCAATTAGTCCTAACAAACACATATGGAACACTCCACTTAGCAGCATACACATTCTTCTCAGTGCATATGGAACAGTCTCCAATGGACCCTGTGTTACACAAAACAAGTCTGAATAAATTTAAAAAGATTAAAGCCATATGAAATATTTTTTGATTATGATGGAATGAAACTATAAATCAATAAATGAAGGAAAACTGCAAAATCCACAAATATGTGAAAACTAATAAGTTCTTAAATAGCCAATGGGCTAAAGAAATCACAGGGGGAATTAGACAATAAAAATATAATAAACCAAAACTTATGGGATGGGGTAAATGTAGTGCTAAAAAAGTTTGTAGCTGTAAATGTCTACATTAAAAAAAAAAAACCAACAACAAAACTCAAATCAATAACCTAACTGTATACCTTAAGGAATCAGAAAAAAAGCAAACTAAACCTAAACCTAGAAGAAATGAAATAACACAAATTAGATGGAAAAATAGAGAATAGAACAATACCCAAAACAAATGAAATCAAAGTTGGTTCAAAAAATTGACAAGCCCCCCCTCCCCTTTTTTTTTTTAGATGGAGTCTTGCTTTGTCACCCAGGCTGGAGTGCAGTAGTGTGATCTCTGCTCACTGCAACCTCCACCTCCCAGGTTCAAGTGATTCTCCTGCCTCAGCCCCCTGAGTAGTTGGGATTACAGGTGTGTGTGAAGACTAAAACGAGAAATTAGCAAATCAGAAATGAAAGTGAGGACATTACTGCTAATTTTACAGAAATAAAAAGGATTATAAGAGAATACTATGAAAAATTTAACATCAACAAATTGGATAATCTAGATGAAATGGACAAAATCCTAGGAACACACAAACTACCAAAACTGATTTAAGAAGAAATAGAAAATCTGAATAGACCTGTAACAAGTAAGGACATTGAATTAGTAATTAAATATTTCCCAACAAAGGAAAGCCCAAGATGGACTTCACTGGTGAAGACTATCAAACATTTTAAGAAGAATTAACACCAGTTCTCAAACTCTTCCTAAAAATCAAAGAGGAAGGCACACTTTAACTCATTCTGTGAGACCAGTATAACCCTAATATCAAAGCCAGATAAAGACACTGTAAGAAAACAAAACTATATTCATCCCTTATCAATATAGATGTAAAAGCCCTCAACAAAATGCTAGCAAACTGAATTCAGTAAAAGGTTGAAAGGATTATACACCATGACCAAGTAGGATTTATCTTCAGAAAGCAAGGTTAGTTCAACATAAAAATCAATGTAATATACCACATTAACAGAATGAAGAGGAAAAAACCCACATCATCTCAATTGATGCAGAAAAAGCATTTGCCAAAATCCAACTTTTTTTATGATAAAAAGATAAATCCCTCCATGATAAAGACCATAGGTAAAAACCCACATTCAACATCACAAATATCATACTCAAAATGTTTTCCCTCTAAGATCAAGAATAAGATAAGGATGCCTATTACTATTTCTATTCAGCATAGTTCTAGCCAGAGCAATTATGCAAGAAAAGAGATAAGAGGCAGCCAATTTGGACAGGAAGAAGTAAAATGATCCTTTTGCAGACAACATATCTTACATGTAGAAAAACCTAAAGAATCCACACACAAATATTGCTAGAGCTAATGAATTCAGGAAAGTACATAATAAAAAACCAACACATAAAAATCAGTTGTATTTCTATTCACTAGTAATGAATAATCAGAAAGAAAAACAATTCCATTTACAATAACATCAAAAAGAATAAAATACTTAGGAATAAATCTAGCCAAGAAGGTGCAAGACTTCTGAAAGAGCCAAGACCTCAACAAATGGAAAGACACCCCATATTCATGTACTAGAAGACTTAAGATGACAATACTACATACAGCAATCTATAGATTCGATGCTATCCCTATCAAAATCCCAATGATGTTTTTCGCAGAAATCTAAAATATCCTAAAATTCATATCAAACTTCAAGGGATCTTGACTAGCCAAAGCAATCCTGAAAAATAACAAAATTGGCCGGGTGCAGTGGCTCATGCCTGCAATCCCAGCACTTCGGGAGGCTGAGGTGGGCAGATCACCTGAGGTTTGGAGTGCGAGACCAGTCTGGCAAACATGGTGAAGCCCCATCTCTACTAAAAATGCAGAAATTAGCCAGGCATGGTGGTACATGCCTGTAATCCCAGCTACTTGGGAGGCTGAGGCAGGAGAATTGCTTGAACCTGGGAGGCGGAGGTTGCAGTGAGCCGAGATTGCACTACTGCACTGCATGGGTGGTGGAGTGAGACTGTTTCAAAAAAAAAAAAAAAAAAAAAAAAAATGGAGGACTCACACTTCCCATTTGAAAACTTTTTACAAAGCTATGGGAATCAAAACAGTGTGGTACTGGTATACGGACAGACATATAGACCAATAGAATATAAGGGCCCAGAAAAAAAAAAAAACCCTCATATTTTTAGTTAATTGATTTTTGACAAGGGTGCCAAGTCCATTCAATGGGGGAAAGGGCAGTGTCTTTGACAAATGGTGCTGAGACAACTGGATATCCACATACAGAAGAATGAAGTGGGACATTCATCTTACACCATATACAAACATTAACTCAGAATGGATCAAAAACTTAAAGGGAGCTAAATCTGTAAAACTCTTATCATATCTGATAAGGATTTAATATCAAGATTGTACAAATAACTCCTATAACTCAATACTAAAAATGCAACAATCTAATTTAAAAATGAATTAAAGACTGGAATAGATATTTCTCCAGAGAAGATACACACATGGCCAATAGGTGCATGAAAAGATGCTAGTCATCAGAGAGATACAAATCCAAACCACAATGAGATACCACCTCACACCCATTAAGATGGCTATAATTTTAAAAAGCTGGAAAATCACGAGTGTTGGTGAGGATGTGGGGAAACTGGAACTCTCATGCATTGCTGATGGGAATGTAAAATGGTATAGCTGCTATGGAAAAGTTTGAGGTTCCTCATAAAGTTTAAAATATAGAGTTACCGTATGACCCAGTAATTCTGCCTCTAAATATATGCTCCAAAGAACTGAAAAATGGATCTCAGCTACTTGTGCAGCAATGTTCATAGCGGCATGATTCCCCATAGCCAAAACGTGGAAACAGTGCAGTTTCCATCAGCCAACGAATAGACAGAATGTGATATATGAAGGGAATATTAGTCACTAAAAAAAGGAATGAAGTTCTTACGCATGCTACAACAGGGATGACCTTTGAGAACCTAAGTGAAATAAGCCAGACCCAAAAGAATATCGTATGACTCAACTTATATGTGATATCTAGAATTTACATATAATTTAATATAGAAGCCTACCCAGCGTTGAATGGAAGGGAGAATATTATTTGTGCAAATGGGTAGTGTTTCTGTTTAAGATGATGAAAGAATTTTGGAAATAGTGGTGATAGTTATATAATATTGTGAATATACTTAATGCCACTGAACTGTACACTTAAAAATGGTTAAATGGAACACACATACCCCAAAACCATGGGATGGGGAAGAGTTCCCTTCTCGTAAGGTTGTGAGGATTAAAAGAGTTAACAGGTATAAAGAACAGAGTACCATCACTGGCACATAGTAAGTGCTGTATTTGCTGTTATCGGTTTTATAATATGCTCCTTTGTTCCTCCTGCCCATGCATTAACCATTAATCTCTGAACCATGAACTGCTGGTAGAAGCTGTACTTTTACAAAAGTCAATAGGGTTAACTGTGGGAGTACTGCCAAAAAGGAAAATCAATTATATACTGATTTTGTGAAAACACAATTTATTTTTCTCAAACCTCGAAACAGGCCATGGTCAGTAAATACATAGCAGCATTTGAAAAGTGCTGGGAAACAGGTTTACAGAATGAAGTCAGTTTGAGCATGGCATTGTAAGATGGTTCTATAGTGGCAGGGGAACCTAGAATTGCCCATGTTTTCATCCATTACCTGAATTATGAATAGAAAGCATGACTTAAATTTCCAGTACCCATGTGTTTGGCATCTTGAAAGATGGACCAAAATTTTAAAGTAATTTTAATCATTTGAAAAAGAGGTTTGAAATAATGGGAGAGAAGTTTAAAGGAGAGAAAGGCATTTAGGGAGGAATAAACAACAAGCCTCACTAATTCAAGATACTCAATGATGGCTCTGATATGGCCTGGCAGAATGATTCTCTGGGATTGTTGAAGGCTCACACACATCCCACTCTGAGTTTTGCTGCATTTATTATCACGAACCTATCGCATGGCATATGTATGTAAAATGTGAAATAGCAGGAGGCTCTGGGAAAAGTCATCTTTGTAGCACTTAAGGACCCTTGTATTTCTCCACATTAGTTAGATGTGACAGTAGACTTCACTACCTAAAAGGTTTGAAGAAATTTTAGAGAGTATAAAAATGGGAAAAGAAAGTGAAATATTACCTCTGTTATCACAATTCAACAGCAAAAGGCATGTATACATTTAATCAATTAAAATTTACAAGGTGGTCATTTCACAGAAATCCTCCTGTGAATGCTTTGGTGAGTTTAACTTCAAATTTACATTTTTAAAGGTCAGTATGAAGCTATAAAAAGCCCACAGTGCCCAAGCAATGGTTTGTTTTAACAAGTAACTTGTCTTTATCACACAGGTGAGTTCAAATGTGGGAGGGTGGGATTGTTCACCATTTCTTCTGAGCATTGTATAGGTAGAAACAGAACATAAAACTATAGCTCACAAAAAAAAACTTTTGATGGAACTGCGAGACACTGAAATTGATTACTGAGTAAGATTCAAAATCTGACTGTATACACTTTCAGAGAATATTTGGGCTTAACCTCCATTATATTTTTTTGTCCTTAATCCATTAAACCTGCAGTATGATTTGGCATGTATTTTTTAACCTGAATTCTCATGAACAGTGGGGTTGCCAATTTATGAGCAGTTACACACCTCTAATGTGTGTCTCAGATATTCAAAACCAAACAAGACTTTCTAAACTTGCACTTTTGTGTAAATTATCAGCCCTCCATAAAAATCCACATAATGGGTCCAGGGTCAGATATCTCAGTGGCTTCTGTCATCAAACTCTTCCCATTCAGCAGCTGACTATGAGCATCCTAACTGGATACTTTCTGTCAGCACCACCCGCAACCCGGTTGTTGTATTCATGTTGGTGAGTAGAGACTCACTCTGCCTGCCCCGCTCTGTGGCCTGTGTCTTTAACAATCAACTGTGTTTCTGTCATTGCCCTTAGGAGAATAACCTTTAGTCTGACTAGGCACCCCTTCCCAGACGTTTGGCCTCTGTTCCCTACTTAGATGCTGGGCTAAAGTTCATTTAGATTGTTTTTGCCATGGCTCTTTTCAAACCCCTTTTTAGCCCTTTTCAGGGCCCTCTAAATCTCTGGATCTACATTGAAATACTGTAAGGAGCTCCACATAAAATTCCAGGAGTATTCCAAAGGGAACAGCTTCTTGTACAAAGCTCCATGTTTCCTCACGTTTCTTCAGTGTCTTTGATAAACCTCCATTTGGTCCCCTTTTTCCTGACTCTCCCTCCTCTGATCGCTTCCCCCTGCATCCCTTTTTAATCCTTGTTTCGTGTCAACATCACTTCACTGGCCAATAAGGTCATTTCAAAGTTTGAGGGAGTGCTATGTCTCCCCTGAGGTGCTCCCCACAGGTAATCATGGGAGAAGAGTGGCCTGTTTTCTGAATCATTGCGACATGACTATCATTCTAACACTGTCACAGTTACTATCACATGCAAAGGTCAGGCACTCAGCCAAAATCACCTTGGGCTCGGCTTGAGGAAGCTCATCTTGAAGTAAAAAATTTCCATCTTAGGAAAATACAGATTTAAATAACCGTTTTCCCTATTACATTTTCTTTCAAGCATTTTCCTAAAAGCAAATATTGTAAGTCTTAGACAAAGATTTAAGAGCTCAAATTGTTTTCTTTAAAGAATATTTCTTAGTTCAATTTATGGTTAGGACTGATATTCTGCTTACATTGTTAATTCCATTTGGTGCTAATAGTTCAGTAACATGCTAGTGGCAAATGAAATAATGCTTAAACTATGTCTATAATCTGAGAGGCAGAGATTGTAAAAGTTGAGTTTTCTGTGTGTAAATAAGTTACTCATGGGTGATACGGTTCACGTTTACCTAAGTAGAAAACCTAGGAATGTAAGGTCTCCTAACATATATGTAACCAGTATTTTAGTAATAAAGAGAAGCAAAGTTGAAACCCAAATTTTCAATTTCCTTTATAGTCTTAGACTAGGACTTTATAAAATTACTATTTTAAAACTCACCTGGATCGTTCGTATAAAGGCCACTGTTACCCGTTCTTCAAATTCATTCAGGGGAGTATAAAGGTTTAAAATTTTGACAATCTGTTGGGAGTAAAAACAGAACTTAGCACACAGCTAAATGAACATGAGACAACTTTTGAACTTTAAAGAATATGTGACATTGGAACAAGAGTATGATCCTTTTTAGACAAGGCTCACAACACAGATGGAGCTGGACTAACGTTTACACTTGGAGCCTGCATCCAGTAAACTAGAGCCCACAGCTTTGCCAGGTGGATCTGAGCCCTCTCACCGAATTAATGTCTCCTGTAAACCCACCTGCCCCTCCCCACTATGCTCGTTGGTATACACAATGAGGAGTTTAGAATGCGGTAGCCTGAAATCCTTAGCCTCTTATCTACTAGTAATTTAAAGGTTTCTTCTGAAGAGTACTGGAGATCTTACCTTAGATGAGAAAGGTCTTGTTTAATACCTAACTACCCCCATCCCCCAACATTATTTACAAATGAGTATTTGAACAGGAGATACTCTTTTGTCTGCCTACCACTGGTTTGGTAGAAGTAGACTGCCCAAATGCAATGCCAGCTGCATTCTAGAAGCAAACTTATGTCAAGTGAAATGTATTTAAAGAGGAGAGAAATGTTTGAAGACTTTCTGGAAATGTTTACAGAAGGAAGCAGTTTTTTTTTAAGAGTTCAATATATAATATTTTAGTAGTAAGTGGAGGAGGTAAGGAAAGGTGTTTACTTTGCTATATTAAGATGTGTTTTTCTGTACTGAGTTTGGATTTTGTTGTTTATCTTTCAGGGACTGGCAATGTATCAGCAACAGAGTCATTGTTACACATTTTTTAGGGAAAAGGAAAGTAATACTTAAATGCCCCTAAGTTCTTAATGACTTCATTTAAAACAATATAAATGAGTGTGAGTGAAAATATGACCATATTGAAATTAGTTTTAAAGAAAACTTTTTTTCTTACAATTACAGTTGTAAAGAAAGCAAATACCTGATGCTGCCAATTTATGAAAATTTGTGGATTTCTATGTAAGAAACATTCCAGAATTCATTACATTTAAAAAAGTTTTTACCTAAACTTGACGTTTTGTGGGTTTGCTATCTTATCTTTTTAAGTGAGTAAGATGGATAGAGTTACGAGAAAACAGTATCCGTGGCATCCTTTTTCACAGACCAAATGGTTTTTGGTTCATCTAGGAATATCCCATTAGCTGTACTTCAAAATTGTATCTTTAGGGGTATATAAAGGGTGGGAGTGCAACACTAACAACCACTAACGAGAACAGACTTGGAATGGATGCTGGGCTTGCTTGGAATATCATGGTTGACAGAGGTGCAGAGTGACTGTACCTGCTGGGTGCTGAGGGAGGTACACAGGGAGCAGATGGCCTCTGCATCCTCCTGGGTTTTCTTCTTCAATTGCAGGAGCTGGGCTGCTTGGATCAGAGGTTCCATGGTCTGAACTGCTCCACTCTGGTGAAGGTTTCTTCCCCGAAGCCACTCCTCAAGCTGACTTATATTGTACCTTAGCCATAGGTAGAAAGCAAGCCATGTTAAGCCGGTCCTCCTGATTCACTGAGAAGGGTACACCTGTTGAGTTTTGCAGGCCAGCTGCAGCTAGTGTCATTATTTATCTCACATGGTTAAAAAGCACAGCAAGTGCCTTGCACTCAGGAACTATTTGTTGAATAAAGAATGAACAAATGAATGAGTGGGTACTTAAAATCAAGCAAAGATGAAACACCTGAAGTGTCTAAGTTAACGGGGAAAAACAGGCATTAAATATACTGAATTGTAAGTATTTATATTTAATATTCACAAATGTATTTATACTTCTATGTGAGTCTTCATGCCTCTTAACTCATTTTCTCTCTGACCTATCTGCTTTGTATTTAGTCTTTAACTTAGCGTGTGTCAATCAATATCTTTAAGCTTTGAACTAATTTGTTTACCAAGTCAACCATCTCAGTGTTTGATGGATTTCACCAACAGATAAAAAGGTGATGGATTTGAGTCACAGACTGATGGAGACAAGGACTGTCAATTAGATTTGGATTTCATGTTTAGAAACAGCAGTCTTGTGTTCTGATTCTAGTCAGTGAGGGCCCACTCTATCTGTGTTGTTGGGGGGTGCTCCTCTCTTACCTGAGTTGCATGCCTGTGCTCCAAGAGCAGACGTCCTTCCGCAGGAGCAGGTTGTTAAGAGTCACTGCGTTGATCATGTAGAAGAGCTGTTTGAATACCTGCAGGATGATCTCAGGGTCCAAGCCCTGGTCACACATGACTGTATGAAAGGCATTCATCTGGCGGATGATAGCTTCCAGGCAGTATGAGTTATCCCCATCTGCCATGCTGGAGGAGCGCTTCCGGTAGCCGGTGGGCTTCACACCAGATAGACCCTGAATGCTCTCATTTTCCAACATGGCAGATACTGAAAGAAAAGCACACTTGGAGAAGCTTGCATTCCCCACTAACAATGCAAAGATTGGACCACTCAAATCATTTAGGGCCCGGGACTTTAGCAATGATACCACCCAGAGATGTGCAATGTTGACATGCTCAGGAACTTACAACATTTGGCAAAGAATTTCTAATGTGTTGATTTCTGTATGGAACAAAACAGCTGTGGACAGCATTTTCACTTAAATTTACTGACGATTAGACAAAGATGATGGGCATGTACCAGCTCGATTCAGTATCACCGGTGCTGAAGTCCACAGTTTGAGAATTGAGCAACCTGGGTGTCATCCTGGCCTAGCCACTGACTATGTAAATATGAGTTTCATTGGTCTGTCATACTTACTAAGCAGCAATTGACTATGTACCAGGGGCTTTACGTTCAGTATCTCAATCTTCCAACAACTCTCTGAAGTACTACCCATTTTTATGAGGAAGTTGAGGCATAAAGAGGTTAAATAACTTGTCTGGGGTCACACTGATAGGGAGTTGCAGGGCCAGGATTTCAACCCAAGTCTGTCTGACTCCAGAACTGGTGCTATTAACCTTCTCATTATTCTGAGTATCTCCAGCTTGATATGTCAGTTCTCCCTCTGTCTGGTGCCTTATAAAAAGATTTCCAGACAGGAAGGAGGGTTTGGAATAAACCTCATTTCAAGTAATGTATTTCTAGATTTGTCCTTCCTGGGATTCACCCATAACCTACTTGTATTGTAAGAACCTTGGGAAAGCATTTTGAACGGGTCCAGGTACAGTTTCTTTCCCAGCCTTGGTGGAGCACAGTGAGTAATGTATCTACACATCATTTTTCTTCCGATTGAAAATGTAACTGCTCTCATTTCTCAATTCTGATTTCATGTTCAGTGCCCAAGTACACTGCTTGGCCCAAAGCAAATGTCTAATAAATACTGATGCATCGTGCCTACTGCTGTGTCCTTTAGCATGAACACTCCTGCTTTCTTCCATGAATCAAGTTCATAATAGGTTGAGACAGTTATGTTTCTTCACTGTATATGCATTTGTACCTTTTGAGCTTACATTTATTATGTATGAAAATTTGGGAAAAAATACAACATATTACAGAAAAAGAGATAAAGGGAAAGTCGTCTATGCTTCTGGCACTGTGTCAAATACTTTCACTGCTCTTTTTAAGCATGATGTGCACACCTCAGTTCTGCCTTCACTGGGAAGGTTCTGGCTATCTGGAGGTCATGGCTAATATATCTGGTTCCCGAAAGGCAGAGGGTGCTGACCACGCCTTCCCCTCGTTTCAGACCCCATGATGAGTGATGTAGCTCTCCTGCTGCCAGCTTACCTATCATCGGCTGTAACATGCCCTCGGCAATTTTAATGAGCTGCTGGTAGATCTGAATGGAAAGGTCACTCAGCACCTGACGGTATTCGGTGAGGTCAAAGTTCTTAAGACAGTGTTCGTTCTGCTTTGCAGTGTTCTGAGTCATGAAGCCCTGCAGAGGGAGAGGCGTGCACTACTGAGTTCTGTGGTCTGCTGGGCCCAGCACAACTTCCGGGGCTCCGGTAACTTTAGTCATCTATTTGGTGGGCAGGGGGCCTACTCAGGCCCTTCCTATGTAGATGATGTTTTACAAAACCCTGTCAGTTCTTTGAGGCCTCATTGATGACCCTTGAACTTGAAGGTAATAGAAAAACTCAACATGAGAGAGAAAGCCTGAATCGCTCAGTCCAAATCCCCAAGGCGAAGTGATTTCCCTACAGTAGCAAAACCCAGGTTGGTACCAGGTCCAGAGAAAGGGATCCCTGCTTTCTCACTTTGTCCAGTGCTTTCCCCAATATACCAAGTCCCCCTAAAATGTTAGATGATGTGCAGCCTCTACAGGAGTGTGGCCATGGGCCAGATTATATGCTTGTATGAGGAGAAGGTTTATATAGATTCTATCACTGGGTATCAGAATTAATAGATGAACTAAAGTGATTTCATAGCTACAGTACTGTGTCCTCTTAGCTTTCTGTATCAATCAGATGAAATAACACGTAAGTTAACGCAACTGCTGATATCAGGAGGACTCATGTGACCAATGTCCTTTTCATTGAGGCCGAGGGAAACCAATAGCAGCCAAAAACATTAGTGCTCCCAAAAGGGCAACCATCTTCAGCAAGGCCTGTTGTACTGTGTCAAATACAAAGCCATCTTAATACAAACAAAAGCAGGCAGAAAAGGGGATAATTGTAATCATAAAGATAGAGTCAACCATTCTTCCTTGTTATTTGGACCACATGGATCTGGTTATGCTGTGGTTCAGGTCTTGACCCAGGTTCATATTCTCTGACCCAGAGAACATGAGCACCACAGCCTAATGTAATGGAGTTCTAGGTCCTGCTCTAGCCTTATATAACCTACAATTTAGAATGTGTATAACACTGGGAAAAGTGATGGACCTCAATGAAATAACATTACATGTAGTTCTATGCTTCAAGTAAATGCTTGGATATTACAATTTTGTAACAGAAGACATGTGGTTTGAAATGGCCATTTCTTTAACCTTTGGCCCATCCCTTTTATCATAAAAGCAGGCCATCAAATGAAGTGCTGGTTCTTAGGAGAGAGATGGAGTCAAGCCAACTGCAAAGAAGGTAAGACTGAAAGGGCATATCCTCTTACTAACCCAGGGAGAAGAGTCTGTCAAAATTGGTTCTGGCACAAAAGATGAAATAAAGCTTTAAAAATGGTCGCACTATTTTGGTTTACACTATGTCTTGACCTTGGGAAGGGTAGATGGTGAGATATGTGAAAGGAAGGGGAAGAAAAGTCGGGAAGACTACAGGAACCTGTGAGTGGGTATGTCTGGAACGAGTTGGGATTCTCACCAGAGAAACTAGAATGGAAACAAGCTACATATTACTAGGTCATTGGGCAGAGTGCAGAGCATGGGAGAAGTTCTTTCAGGGACCAAAGCTGGGAATGTGAGTTCCAGAAAAAGCTGGGCCTTACAGGTCCGGTGTGGATTGTGAAGTGATGGGGTTAGTTGGGCCTCAGGTCAAGGAATCCAATTTGGATAGATGCATGGAGCTGGGCCTCCAGGTCAGTTTGCACACACATAGTTCTGATTACGGCATGCCTCTTTTCTTGTGGCCATCTTTGTCTATCTTGAAATGGACAGATTAATCAGTTGGCTTAGGAGAGACGGTGACCCAGTAGGCAACTGAGCTTCCTGCCAGTATCCATTGCAGTGGGGCTCTTCTAGAGCTGATATAGAAATGTCAGGTTACAAGAGTTTCATGGAGACTCCCAGGGCCTCTATTGATGATGAAAGGTTATGTAGACTCTACTTACATAACCCAGGAGTGCTTTCTGGGGCCCCTTGGGCTCATCAAGGCCTCCTGGAGGCAGGTCTACTGTGGCCGGCCTTATTCCTGCTTCCAGCCACGAGGTATGATAAGGTGTGCCCACGGTCTGAGGACCCCAAGGGTGCTCCGAAGACCCCCCCGACCTCTGAGGGGATACAAAGCACTTCTCAACCGCATTTGGATGAAGCAGGAACGCCTCCTGGGTGCCCGGCTCTTCACTCACCTCATCCCCGCTGTACTGCTTCAGACAGTGAAGAAGGCGGCAGGTGTTGGATAACCAGAATGACGTCATCTCAAAGTCATCATTGTGCTTCTGTGAAAAGAAAAGGACATCCTCAGCTCTAGGTGGCTCCCGTCTGGTGAAATGCTTCCTCAGTGCCTCTCTCCCCACATTTCCTACCCTTACCTAGTGTTCCTGAGCAGCCCTGAGGCTGGGCAGGGCACTTGCCAGTCACAGGGCTGAGACCCATTGCTGAGGCTGCATGAGTGTTCCTCTGCCACCAGGGATGGTACACAGAACCCCCGTCTTGGTCCCCTGATCAGTGGTGCACATACAGGGACACACATAAAGGACAGGCTGCCTTCTATGGCTGAAGAATGAATGCAAAGCTGAGTGACAGATGAGGCTCTGCCCCAGCAGCCCTGGGCTCTCGTCTAACTGCGTGGGCTCGCTGGCTCTGTTTCTCAACTGCCAGTTATCCAACACAAGGGATGCTAAAGAGCACAACAGCAAAATAGTTTGGTGTCCCATTTATCTAGACGTCAGACGCATCGTGGCTTTAACTCTCTAGAAAACAGCTATAAACCCGAACTAGGTGAAAAAGCCTGCTCAGCAACCCAAACAGCTATGAGACAGCTGCTGCATTAAAACTGATGACTTCACACAGCTCCTGCTGTCAAGTAAGCGTTATCGTTATCAAATGACAGAGTGGTATGAGATACGACAAAAAAAAAAAAAAAAGAAATGAGGTTGAATAGAAAGTGACTGGTGGGGCTGGGACATGCTATTTTAGCTCAGAATTGGAGAAGGCTTTCCTAAGGAAGTGACATTTGTATCAGCTCTAAATTGGCCTAGACTGGCCCAAGATTCCAGCTGGATGGTGCTCATGAAAGAGGGTCAACGCTGGAGACACAAATCTCAGAGCCACTAGCACGCAGATACATGTTTTAGAGCCATGAGTGAATAAAATTGCCTGTGGAGGGCAATGCAGCTACTGAGGGCAGGAAACCAGGCTGGCTCTGGAATTCTTAGAGCAGTAACCGGCAGCTCAGTGGACCCCAGAATTGGTTCAGACTAGAGCTTTTGAGAATGGCTTACGTCCTGGAAGCAGCAGTGTGTGAGAACTAAAGATGGTCTCTAAGAGCAGTAATACTCAGGGCACAGGCCGGCTAGCAGGCAGAAATCCCTCTCACTGAGGGCTCATCTCCCTCAAGAATCTCACCTTTCACGGCCTGGCTCTCGCCCCTGTGTGGACAGCCTCACCTCCCTGTAGGCCAGTCTGTTTCTGCAGTGTCTGCACTGCATTCAAGAAGAGCCTTGGGCCTTCAGGTGGCATTCCTGAGCACCTTTAACACCTTGAGGCAAGCCCTGTCCTGGCCCAGGCTGCCTCACCTTGGGAGGTGATGGAATGTCACAGCCCTCCCTGTGTTATCCCTAGGGAAGAAAGCACCCGGACCCTTGGAAAGGTGGAGAGGGCCTGT
The DNA here is from genome assembly GCF_003255815.1 of Theropithecus gelada. NCBI lineage: Eukaryota > Metazoa > Chordata > Mammalia > Primates > Cercopithecidae > Theropithecus > Theropithecus gelada. The sequence goes on along the minus strand of NC_037686.1, from coordinate 44,166,674 downwards.
GTTTCAGGGGTGTCCCTGAACTTGCTCTAGGGTGAGGACCACACATCCTTGGCTGCAGCAGGATGTCTCCCTAGCACCTCTGGCAGTGGGCAGGCCAAGACTTCTGTAAGCACTGGGCAGGTCTGGAGGCTCAGCAGGGAGGAGCTGGAGGGCTACCTACGCCAGAGTCCTGGGCTTCCTGCCATTGCTGGGCCTGAGCATCCTTCTCTGGGAACTGCCAGGCATCCCGGTTACATGGATGCTTCTGTGGCTCATTTACCTTCAAAGTTGGAGCCTTGGGAGAATTCACTACAGCCAAATCCAGACACAGAGAAGCAACAGTGAGGGGCTGGCTTCGCTCCACCCACCACAAACCATGACCCTCTGCAGGGGCTGCTTACTTTCAGGACTTTCTTAATGCCGTTGATGGTGGAGGTCAGCAGGGAGTGCACCTTGAGATCGTCGTTGGTGTAGTCCGCATGCCGGATGCACATGTAGAGGATATAGGCGGGGAGACAGGGCACTGCGCCCGACAGCATCTGGGGCTTCAAGTCTAAGGGCAATGACAGCAGCAAATGGCAAGAGTTAGATCTATGGGGAACAGTGGAGGCTGTCAGAATCCTCATCTGAATAGAGACGTTTTCAGTATTCCCCCATAGCTCATCTAGGAATAGATGTCTCAAAGAGGATGGGGAGAGAAGCTACCCAGGGTAACCGAACTCCCGAGCCTACCTACCAGTAGTTTCAGACACTGTGGTTAGAAACACAAAACCACATTCCTAATTATTTGCACTACAACACTGAAACAGGCTTCTGCCTCAGCCTAACGACAGGGAGGAAAAATGCCTGCAAGTTACATAGATGCCTTTGTCCACAGTCAACAGGGGTCCATGGCAAGAGGAAGGCTGAGGACAGGACCTAGCTCCCACACGGGGGCAGGAACTCCTGATTTGTGGGCACCACCACTTCCGGAAGGCAAGGGCTGGCTCCAGAATTAGACAAATTGTATGTTCCCAAAGACAGAGCCAGCCTGCTGAGGGCTGGGGAAGCTGGAACAACCTCTAGCCCATCAGTTCAGGAACAAATTACCCAGCCGTACTTGCCCAGCCTCACAGCCAAATAGATCAGGCAGGCCCCCCTCCCCAGCCCCAGTGCCACTGCTCAGCATGCATCTCTCCAGCCGCTATCCTACTTCCCCCAACTGCTCTCCTCTGTATCCCACAGATACAGCCTGGGCAAGGGCTGCTCTGGCTGGACTGGACGGGCCTTGTGAGTCTCCCCATTAACTGCAGACTCAGCCTTTTGGCCCTTTCTTGCAAAAGGCCCTGGAGGGACAGGAAGCAGCTGTCAGACCATTTTCTATTTCAGACCATGCCAGGAGAGCCAGGCTTAAGGTAACAAGTGGTGGTAGGAGGCCAGAGAACTGGGGGGAAAGGCCTGGTGCAAAGGCAAGATGACAGGTGAGAACGGGGCAGGAGCCCAAGGCCCCAGGGGTCTCACCATAGCTCTGCACTGTATCTCCAGCCCTTGTTCTTTATACTCATACCCTCCCAAACAAGGCCTCATGAACCACCTCTAGGCTCAGAATGGCAATGAAGGGAGGCCACCTCTCTCCCACCTGCAGGTGGACAGTATCCTTGCAAACCTTCTACCAGGCTGGTCCTGGGCTGGGCTCTGCTGCCAGCAGCTCCAGTTGGTACTTGGGTTACACCATCCCTGCTCCAATGCCTCCGTCTAGTTAAATGCCAACTGTAGGCCATAATACTCTTGAGTACATGGTTGACATTTGGGTATTTTATAGGTCCAACAATGGCTGTGGATTGGCCATTGGCTCTAATTAGAATGCCAGTCACATTTGTCCAGGAAAATGTATTTTATAGGCCCAGACTTCCAATCCATAACTTCTTTCTTCAAGCCCGATCCATGTGCAGATTGCAAACAACTTGTCCTGCCTTGGAATGTTCTATTGTGATTGAATAAAGCTTGTTTGGGCTCCCCAGCTAAATGTTAGCGTCTTGGGGAACAGGGACAATGACACTAGTTTTATTTCTCCTCCACAGCAACTGGCCAGTGCCAGGCACCTAACAGGTAGGTGGCTGGTGGTCAAGTTTTGGCATTTGTTTGGATGGGGTATTTTGGAGGGAAGATGACTGCGGGATTTTCCTAGGCAGCTCAGCAGGAGATGAGCTTTCCTGGGGCCACCTGAGCAAGGGTCCTCTCATGCTGATGGCAGGGCTTTCTCTGTAAAAACCCTGGCAAATGGCAGGAGGGAGCCACCTGTCTGACACAAGCAGCCTTATTTATTGAAAGTTTCATTCACCAGAGATGAAAGGTTTGTTCCTAATTGCGTTTGAACAAGATGCAGTCTGTTTAAGGAAGTTTAAGATAAACTTACGTCACATTTAATTGCTGGACAACTGCAGGGGAGATTAAGCTTTATAAAAGAGCAAAATACGTCTAAGCAGCGGGCTAGTAAAAACCCACAAAGCAAACAGCGGGAGCAAATCAGTTCAAGGCAGACGCCACAATCCGTTCTCCCTGGGTCCCTCGGCCCTAGGCAGTGCTCAGCAGAGTCCGACTTCAGTGTTACTAAGTTTCTCTAAAATAACGCTCGCCTCTCATTTGAACTTTAAATATTCCTGCAAAAGCTACCACTCTGAAATCCTCACATTTGAGAAGAGTTCTGCAGTTTTCACACAGCACTTTCGCCTTTGTCACACTTCACAGCATGGGGCAGGCAGGTCAGTGTCATCACCCCCATTGCACTAAGGCGCCATGGAGAAGGGAGCTGCTGGCTCAGGGTCCAGAGGATCAGACCACCAAAGGTTTCTCCTTTTTCACACAGGACTCTCTCCTCTAAGACTCTTCCTGGCTCTGCAGGGGAGTGCAGGACTGGGTTGGTACAGAGCAGGGAGGTGGCCTGTTGCAGCCAGATGGGGCACAAGACTGGAGAGGAGGGAGCTGGTACGACTGGCAAAGCGGCACTGGGCACAAACCTGAGCAAGCTGCACAGGTGACACAGACTCCCTCCTGGCCCTTGCTGAGCAGCCAAGAGGGACTCAGAGGGGCGGCGGGGGCTCCTCTTTTCGCAGAGAAAACCCCGCCCTCTTGGCAGCTTGTGTGGAAAGTCTTTCAGTTCTAGGAGCCCAGCTGGGGAAGGGATTCGGAGCAGTGGCTCTCACAGCTGCCTGGTGGCCCTAGGGAGCACATGAGGCTGGGGGGTAGGCAGGCCAGCCCTGATTCAGGCACATGCCTGGATGAGAAACTGCAGATAATCACAGGGACAGTAAAAGCCAACCCTGATGAACTTTGACAGTGGGACCAGGGTGATCCCAGACAGACTGCATGAGCTCAGTGTTCCCCAGACTTTAATGAGCCTGTGGATATCACCTGGCATCTTGTTATGTGCCTTGCAATCCAGGAGGCCTGCATGGAGCCTGAGATTCTGCATCTCTCACCCCTTCCCAGGTGAGGCGGATGTTGCTGGTCCAGGGACCACGTGTGAGCAATGAAAAATGAACTTTCATTCTCACAACTCCATGCCAGTGGCATGATTCCCTTTCCTGCTCTACACAAGAACACTGGTGAGTAGCACCGCCATGGCCATGTGTGGCTAGTGAGGAAAGAAGCCAGGTCTGAACACAGCCCATGTGATTCCAGAGACCACACCCACATGTGCTGTACCACACAGCACTTTAAACTGTAAAGTCCTAACCAAACAGAAGGAATCTGAATCCTTGATCCACTACTTCCCAGCTGTGTGACCTGGGCAGGTCACTAGAGTGAGTCTCTGTTTCCTTCAGTGTCAAATAAGAAGGCAGCAGTTCTGACTTAAAGGGAGGTTGTGAGGATTAAATGGGGATGAGGGTGATGTGCCTGGCAGAGGACCTGGCAACTGGATGTGCTCCAAAAGCATGAGCTGCCATCATTGCCAAAGCACTGTGGCCCATACTGAGCTGCACCAAGGAAAGGAGGCTGTGGCTGCTGCTGAGGAAAAGCATGTGGGTGGCTCCCCTCCCACTTCCATCCTATGGGCAGAACAAAGCAGCGGTGGGTCTTCTCATCAAGAATAGCAGCTGGAGACAGCAGGAGCTGGGGGCAGGATGGGAGTGGGTGTGGGGAGAGGAAGATGGGGGTGGGTACAAGGGCAAGCAGGAGACAGAGGGTGGGGGCTGTGCAGGAGGTAGAGGAAGGGGTGCAGGGGTTGTGCTGGGGATGGAGATGGGAGTGGGGGCAGAAGGAGGGGCAGGCAGCATGGGGTGGCACAGAGGGTCCTGACCTGTCACCAGGTTCCGGATGAGGAGGGCCTCGTCCTCTTTGTGGTACTCCAGCATGCCCTGAAAATCCTTCTCTTTCCGCTGGACTGTGACCTGCCTGTTGAGCTCATGGCGCTTCCTCTCACTCTGGGCCAATGCCTGGGCAGCTGAGCAGGAAAGAAAACAAGAAGCATGGATGAGACTTCCAGCTGTAGGCCTGAGGGTAGCGGGCATCTCTGGTGGGTAGAGGAGGGGACCTGGGGCAGGGGAAGGGGCATCTCTGGCAGGTGGAGGATGGGACCTGGGGTAGGGGGCATTCTGGGTTCTCCGTTCTCCAAGCTCCCAATCTCTTTGTGGGGTGTGTTCCTGCAGCCAGAGCCACACCCTGAGTGTAAGCAAAGAGCTCAGCATCCAGCACTGGGGTCCACACTCTGGACAGGGGAGAGGAAAATTCCAAAAAGGCAGCAGGCAGGTTTCAGACCAGAGAAAACTTGTGAAGGATGCGAACCAGCATGGTCTCTCACCGCTCCTGCACAGCTGTTTCCCTTTCCCTACTGACTTGTGACGAAAGGGGATACTGTTTTTCTGGGAAGAGCTTGGCCTCGACCTGGCCCACTACACTCAGTTCCCTGTGTATGGCCACCATGCAGCCATCATGACGCAGCCGCAGGGCAAACTCAGGTGTTCAGGACAAGGCCTGGGCACTGTCTGTGACCTGGGGGCAGTGGATTAGGGTGGTGATGGTGATAGTAAGGACACGTCCTCAGCCTCTAAATGCAAGTTCAGGTTTAGGAAGCTGCCAAGTGCAGTCTTTGCAACTACATATGATGGTGACTATTTGGGAAGACTTTCGGTGGCAGGGTTGAGGGTATAAAGGCTTGGTCAACCCTCACACAGGCCTCCCCTCAGCCTCACACCATGGTGGAGGGACAGTGAGCATCCACAGAATTATCCCCAAACGCATCTCAGTGCTGACTGCAGACGGGGCACTGTCCTAAGCATGGGAACACATACAACGGCATATGCTCAATCTGTCCCTGGCCAGCTGAGCTAAGGAGACACATCTGTACGTTCACATGGAAACACTACGGCACAGCTCAGTCAGGCACCAAGCCAGGAGTATGTGATGTGGGTGCTGGTGGTGGTGAGCTGAAGGACCCCACGGAGGAGGTGGGATGAAGGGTGGGCGGGACTCTCACATCCAGGTTCAAAGGGGCTGATCCACTGGGAGAGGACCAATGGAAGAGGACCAGGGCGAGTGACACCCAGGGTGGGAGGGTGCTCCATGAACTCCGAGTGGCTGGAGGAAGGCTCTGAGTGGAGGTGGGGGAGAGTGTGAGAGGATGAAGGCTGGCAGACAAGGGCTGGGATTTCATTCTGCAGGCAATAAGGCGATGGCAAAGGCTAGACAGTGCTATGAAAAAACAGGACTGGGAAGCTACTAAGCACTCTGGTAACAGGGGACAAGAACTGGACACAGGTAGGGGCAGACACAGCGAAACATCGGAAGTGAGGGAGTGATAGGTCGTCAGGAGTAAGCAAAGCTTGAAGCCAAGAGACCAGGAGAATGAGAACTGGAGGAACAGCAAATGAGAAATCCAAAGTTGGTGGGCACATGGGCAGGTATGAAGAGATGTGTCCCCCTGGATAGAGATCACAGACATCCCTGCCCTCTAAGAGCTTCCAGTCTAGAGGAGCAGGAGATTAAACAGGTAAAATGACACCCGTGATCAGGGCTGTGCTCAACATGCACGTGGGGTCAGGACTGTCTAAGACAAGACTCAAGCCCTCGGCATGTGGCTCCCGAACTGAGGGTGGAAGGATGCGGAGGGGTATCCAAGCAGTGAGGGGCTGAAAGAGGGTTCCAAGCAGGGTGACATATGCAAAGAATGACACAGTGAGATTTGCAGCAGGGAGTCAGAGGGAGAGAACATTCTAGGTCTTTCTGGAAGAGTTATTTAAATCTCTACCTGAAGATCCCAGATTGGAATTTTAATTCTGACATCCCACAGCACAGAGTGAGGACCTTGGGGTCTAGGTCTTTGTGTTACACAGCATTCTTTCACATCACTCTTGCCTCCCAACTTCAAGCCGTTTGAGGGCACAGACCACCAGGTCACCTCTGCGTTCCCCATTCCTCTAGCCCTGCAGAGCCTTGCTCAAAGTAAGCACTCAAACTGGCTGAATTCAACTGTCTTTTGTCCATATTCTGGCAACTGCAGCTGTGTAAGCTCATGGGATCTGACTTCTATCGTGTGGCTGGACTAGGCAGAGCCACCAAGAAATCAGTGAAGTAGGAAGAATGTGCAGAGGGCAGGGAGCTCACACCCACAGGCGTGGCCAAGTGTACCTCTGCTTCACAAAACACACTCACTCACACCCCTCTACCTTCTAGGTCCTGGGCTTTCTTCATGTAAATCTTCAGTTGCTTTTTGAGCTTCCTCTCATTCTTTTCCAGCTTTTCTACCAGTTCTTTAAGGTCCTGGAAGCAGAGGAAGCAGTGTGAGAACAGACATCAGCCAGGCCTGGGATGGTGGGGGTAAAATCCTGCTTGGAGTAGAGGTGACCAGTGTGGCCCGTGGGCAGCCGTTGGAAATGCGCCAGTCAGGGACGCTGCCTGAAGAGCTGCTCCTCACAGGCTGTTGCCACCTGCTCTGGAACTCAGGAAGTGGGAGATGATGAGTCAGAGTCCATTCTCTCAGTAACGACACAGCGAGACTCCTCCCAGGTCAGGCTCTCTGGCGCCTTGCTGAACCCCAAGACTCCCCAAGCCAAGCCTCCTCCAGTTGCCATGCCAACCCCCCAGGAGACATACTCAGCCTGGGAGTTCCAGGGTGGGGCGGGCGGCACCCTGGGAAGGAATGGACAGGTGGAGGTGTGAGAATGCAGGGGGCGGGGAGGTTGGAAGAGCAAGTGGGCAAGTGAGATTATCCAGGGCCCAGAGGCAAAACAGGACACTGGTGTGGCCGCAGTCCCTAGCAGCTATTGCCACTGGAAGCCCATCAGCCCACTGAGACCTAGAACAGCAAGGCGCTGGGGGAGGAGTTTGCTGTCATTAATATCACCTCCATCCCAGCTGAGCAGTGGTCCTCTGTGGCCAGGGACACAAAGAGGAGAAGAGGAGCCATGCGCCATCACCATTAGAGCCACCCTTGGCAACTAGAGAGTGACAGGAAGACATAAGTGAGCATTCCATGGTGGAGCCTCTACAAACACATTGGGTGACTTTTTAAGATCAGCCTGTTGACAGGAGTTGGCCCAGTCCCAGGGCTGTGGCCATCCCAAGCTACACACCTAGTTATAGATGTTGTTAGGGACTTTATTCATCTTGATAAAGCAGCAAATCTTTAAAAATGCTTCTTAAATGGAGACATCTAAAAACCCAGCTGAAATGACAAGGAGAGGCGGCAGAGTAAAACCTCAGTCAGTGACCTAAGAGCGGCCTCGTGTGAGAGGGTAGTTGGTAGAAAGGACCCAAGTGTCTAGAGAAACTTGAGCCCAGATTCTCTGTGGCTACCGAAGGTCTCCTGTGAACCCTGAGTTCTACTCAGACTCTGTCTCCCCCGTTAGGTGCCTTCCCAAGCAGCACCAAAGCATGTGACATCCCTGGCTCCCCGGTTCCGCTGCACTGCCACCCCTGCCTCGTGCTCATATAACCCTGTCCAGATCCAACCCCACTGAATCCTCAGCTACGGCTCTGACTCTTGTAAAGGATTAACCAACATGTGGGGCCACACGACCTGGCCAGCCCAGTGAATGGGGAGCCCAGGGCTGCTCCAGACCGGATCAGGACCAGAATGCTGGTCTTATGACCGCCATCAGTCCAAAGTTCCTCTGTGCGACATTATCAAATCCACAGGATAAAGTATTTCTGATGTCTTTTCCACTATTACTTTGAAAACCTTCACCACACCCTGGGAGGACAGACAATAAATGCTCTAACACCTATTTGCGGCATCTTAAACACCAGATGCTTCAAGAAGGAAAGATTAATCCAGTGGCGAGGCTTTGACTCCTGTCTTCAAGAGCTCTGACATCTCAGTCAGCTTCTCAGGAAAGCCCAGAAAATCCAATACTCCTCCCGAAATGCTCAAGCAGAGGGACCGTAAGGATCCATGTCACTAATGGTGGCTTTGTGCTATGACATTCCCGGGGTGTCCAACCCCCAATCCCCTACAAATCCCAGAAGGCTGAATTCCTTAACGTACTAAGGGGAATTATACAGAGCTATGCTTTGCAAACTTTGTAGGGGTACTGGAACCACCCGGGAATCTTTAAAGCTTGAAATCAACAAATTTAGAACAAATAAAGGGAACACAGTGCTGGCCACAGTGGCTTTAAACTTGTGAAGACACCAAGGCCCAAAGTCCTAAAGCCTAAAATTACAAAAGCTTACAGAATCAATTCAATTCATAAGGAATCTTGGAAATGAAAAATGAGTACACCTGAAGATGGCGCTAAACTTTTCAAGTTGTTACCAGGAAGGACAATCACATCCTCCCCTCCACACAGACCCCTTCTGGACCACTCCAGCCTCAAGCCCTTTCCCCTGACTTCCCCTATACTCCCCCTGAGGCTGCCGAGCACCCTGTGCTGTGGTTAATTGTGTATACACGGTCTCCTCTCTGCCAGAGGTCAGTGCTTCACCAGCTGGCACACAGTAGGCAGGAATGCTTGCTGAGCCAGCGAACATACATCACCAGCAGCCCCTGGAACCCGCCGCGGCTGGCTCTCCTTAGGGGTCCCAGCCTCTGTCTGGGCAAATGAGGACCACCACATTCTGGAAGGAGTCTCTCATCAGGCTGCAAGCTGGAGCCCTCCTCCTCCTCTTTGCCTGGCCAGCAGTACAGGCCCCTACTCATGCCCCAGGGTCACCACTCCAGCAGAGGGGCCCACTGCACTGTTTTCTTTTACTCTCATGGCCTCTTAAGGTAGGACTACCCACGACTTTCCATTCACCGACTCTCCTAAGTGTGGCCTTGGTAGCCCTGTGCTGGGGCGCCGTGAGCTGACACAGTACCTGCACGCTGCACAGCCCTCTTCATAAAGTGGTTGTCCACTGCACTACTTGGTCAATGGCCCTCCAGGGAACACGGGCCACCAAATGCATTTCCTAGGCTGCCTCCTCTACCTGGCAGAAGCTGGCCAGGTAGGTTTATTTAATATGGTGCATTTCTTTCCATAAAGCCACCAGGTAACACATGTATATGCAACAGAGAATGACTTGCAGACAAAGAGAGGGAGGCAGAGGGAGGAAGGGAAGATGTGTATGTAAGTGCTATTCAGCTGTGGGTCTGGGACCCCACTTTTCCTCTTGGGATCAAGTGAACTGGCCACCCAACCACAGGTGATCTGGTTATAAAGGGAAATGACAGCCATGGCTGGACTCCTGGACTAGACACACTGTGGGCACATGAACGTGCTGCACTCCTCAGGCACATTCAGCTCCAGAAGGTGATTGGCACTGCTGAGCCCCGCCCTCCGGCTGCCTTCACTCCTGTCTAGGTGCCTTGGTCCATGTTTTTCTTCTCCCTCCCCCTCTGCCAGTCTCCATGGTTTACATCCCCTTCATACCTTCTGTCTCAGCTCAAGCCTCATGTCCTCCCAAAAGCTCACCCCACCATTTATTCTCTTCCTATAATACTCATTGTTAACTCAATGCAGAATCATGCTTTTAAAAACACTATCTACTTTCTCTTCTTTATTACATGCCTTGCTTCCCCTACTGACCAGTCTGCAAGCTCTTACAGGACAGGGGCCCTCTTCCATTTCCCTGGCATCTGCTGGGGCTCCTTTGGTGACCGTCTGCAAAGAGGCCCCCAACAATTTCTTCCACTACTCCTCCCCTCAAGAGGTCGAATCTCTCCCTCACCATATCTGGTCTAGCCATGAGACTGGTTTTGATCAATGGGCAGAAGCAACAGTTAGTTCTGGGACTGAGCCTTAAGGGGTCTTACTGTTCCTGCTTTCATCCTCTTGGAAGCCAGCTGCCAGGTAAAGCAGCTCAGCTAGACCAGTGAAATTTGGCAAGAAGGCAGGTGAGGCCACCCAGCCAACACCAAGGCCCCAGACATACGAGTGTGGCTGTCTGAGACCTTTCAGCTCCAGTGAAGGGGTCTTAAGAATCTCTGTTCCTACAATAGGGCCAAGGGTCATGAACCTTGTCAGTTTTGCCAAAGGCAACCCCTGATCCCATTTTCTTGCAGAACGTGACTTCCCAAAGCTGGGGTCCACTAGACATGGCTACCTACCAGATTCTCATTGGTCAGCCGGGATATCTCCTGCTGGATGCCGAATTCCACCTGGGCCTCTGGGGAGAGCAGTAGCGTCTGGCAGAAGGTCTGCTGCTGTTTGTCCATCTCTTCCTTCAGGGCCTCGAGCTGGGACTTGAGATGCTCCACCTCCTCCTCATGCTCCAGGCTCTGGGCCTGCAGCTGGGCCTCCAGCAGCCTGCGTCAGGGAGAGGACAGGTGAGCACGTGGCCCAGGCTAGGGCCCCCATGTGAGGGGACACAGGCAGAAACACAGCAGGGGAGCAGCCAAGCACACAGCAGCAGCAGTTGCACATCCCCGAGAGGGATGAATGCAGCAGGAGACAGATGCCATGGGGACCACGAGGCAAGCAGGCCAAACTGTCCTCCTCTCAGATGAAGGGAAACCAAGGCCAAAGGCACATCTGGTCCTAAGCCTTCTTCTCAACCCTTGTTCCTCATTCTGTGAGCACAGTTTAGCGGTTTGGGACTGAAAGATTACCTCCCTGTCAAAATGTCCATCAACAGAAACACATTTCTTAAAGCATCTTTTAAATAAAAACATCTACATCTGCCCCAAAGTTCACAAGAACCTCCTTCTTAAGATTAAACTCTGGCAAAACTGAACTAATTATATTATTCACATATTTTCCCTGTGGCAGATTCTCCACAAGTTTTAGAAAGGCAAAATATTAGCCCCTTTCATTTTTATCTTTACCATTATTACTAGCCCCATTTTATTTTATACATACAATTATTACATATACAATTTTTATACACAAGTTTCCTCCAGCCAAAGATGAAAACTAAGACTATTTGCAAATGATCTTGGGGAAGGTGTAAGATCAGTTGGTGTCATGACAAGAAGCAGAGAGACCTAGAGATCTCGCGAAGATTGAGAAATCTCATAACACTCTGGGTCAAAAGGCCCAAGACCAGGAGGTGCCAGTTACCTGGGCAATGCTCCCATCATAATAGAAGGCAAGAGATGAATAAAGGCTCATAGGCAGCCTCATCTTCATGAAGTTAGATGCTAATATGACCATGATGCTGTCATTCTTGGACTTAGTTACTTAAACCAGCTTTCTGATTCAGTGTAGCAGGTTTCATATGGAAGAAAGCTAGGGTGCTGGGGGAGAGGTATTGTAAAGAGCTTTCAGACATGGTTACATGGAAAAAATCCACCCCAGTGTCTTCCAGGGATGCAAATAATGATTATGTCCAAGGTAGGCACACAGGTAGGAACCAGGGTGTGCCCAGGGGACAGTTATTAGAGGCCGTGGCTACCCTGGAGGAAGGCGCCATGTTTTTTACAGTTCTGATGGTTTGGGAGGCGAGAATTGCCATAAGAGAGGTGAGACCATGTCTACAAGGGAGCAAGAGAGAGAAGGAAGTCTACACTGTTGATAGAAGCAACCACATTTTATGTAGCTGAGTCAGCCCCATAGCAGCACCGGGTGCAACACCTGACTCCCAGTGACTCCTCAACAAAGTTACATGAATGAAGAAGTGATTGAGAAAAATCACTCATTCACTACAGGTGATATTACCTATTACCAAAGAAATATAACATGAGATTTGTGGAGGATAATTGGGTAATTAAATCAGGATTTTAAATGAAATACAGCATTTAGATAATATCCAATATTGGCTATAGTAAGCACATTAAAAGTAGTCACCAATAAGTTATACATTTAATGGGAGAGAACAGACACTGTCGGGTTCTAGGCGAGCTGCCGTGAGGATTTCTCTCCTGCCTTGTGCGGCACGTTCGCTGTTCATGTCTTATTCTCCAGGTAGACTGTAGCTGAGTGACTCAGCCAGGGTTCCATTCCTACTTAAACATTAGGCTAGCCACCTCATCATGCAGGTGAGAAAACCAAGGCCAAAAGAGCAGGGCTGATTCTAGAAACCAGGACTCTTGATTCATAGGTCTGGACTTTATTAATGCATTCAGTTGCTGATTCCTGAAACCACATCTGGTCTGCTGATGGACAGGCACGAGGAATCACCTGGTTTCATACAAGGGTCCTTCCTCCAATAAAACAAACTTCTTGGTGGGACAAAAATCTGATCTTACTGAATAATTACCACGATAGTAATAGAAGTAGCAGCTAATATTTGTTATTCCATGGTTACATATCAGGCATGTGCAAAGTACTTCACCTGTATTAACCTTATTCCTTAAAATGCCCCATGAGGAAGGTCCTATTCCATTCACAAGGAAACAGACCCACTGTGTCACCTTGCTCACAGATTGTGGGGCCACATCTGAACCCAGAGAAACACCACCCTGTGAATCAGCTGAGTAAACTTTCTTTTTCCAAGAAGAGATGCTCTTGGTGCAAAGGTACCTCTACTACATCCTCAGCAGGCAGCAAGGAGAAGCAGCCTGAGGGCTTCTGGCTCCTGTTCCGCCACCACCTGGCTGAGGGAGCTGGGCCCAGCACTCATGCCACCTCGCAGAGTCCCGGTTTCCTTTCTGGAAAGCGAGCTCAGTGACCACCAGTTCATCTCTTGTTGAAAGGCTCCAATGGGCAAAGCTATGCCACAGCTCTTAAAAGCCACTTGCAGTCAACGGGCCTATGGTGTGACCATCACGTGGTGTCCTTTTGGTGCATGCCTACCCTGTCTAGCTAAGCTGCTCGCCCACTCCTGAGGGCCAGTGGCTTTCAGGCACAGACTCTGATATCAGATGGAACCAGGTTCAAATTCTGGATTTTCTGCTTCACCAACAATTTCCTTAAACCCTTCAGGCTTCAGTGTCCCTACCCCACGAGGGTGCTGTGAGGCCAGACGTCAAGGCGCATGCACTGCACTTGGCTGCCATCAGCTCCAGGGAGTCCCAGAGATCAGGACCAGCACACGTACTGATGGCAGGCTCTGGGGGGCACAGGTTGCATTTGGAGCACAGCCAGCAGCACAGATCAGGCAGACATTTTTGGCTGATCCTGCAGAGTTGGGAGGGCCAATATGTAGTGTGGAAGCAGCACAGGCTCAGGATCCCCCAGAGGTATGTTTCTTTCTCAGCCTTGTTCTAAAGAGCTGCGTGCCTGCTGCCACGTGACCTCCCGCACTTGTCTCTTTCTTCACCTATAGAACAAGTGGGCTGGACCATGTGGTTCCTGAGGTCCACTAAATGCTATCACCTTGACCCAAACAACCAGCCATCCTCAACCACATCTGCACAGCCTGGGTATGGCAACAGATGGTCAACCACAGGGGCTACCAGCCAGACTGCATGCCAACTGTTCCCCGTGCTCTCGTACCCACTCTAGCTGAAAAACGGTTAAGCAGAGACATGAGCAGGCACAACGGACAAAGCAGACACAGGAAGAAAGGAATATGTTCCACCTGGCGACTTGCTTTAGGCCTTGGTAGGCCAAGCCGAGTTCTCCGTCTTCATTTAAATATCCCCAATCCTCAGTCTTGCTAGAAACAAAGGACAGAAAAACAGGGTGTCCAGTGTAGAGGGAACAGACAGGCAGGCAGGGAGTCCTGGAAAGTGAGGAGATTCTAGCCAAGGTTTGGAAATTTAAAAAAGGCAAGGCTCAAGAACTCCCATTTCCCCTTCGTCCTCTCCTGTCACCTGCAAACAGCATCTCTCCCCCAAGTCCTCTGGTTTCTGGTACTGTCTTGGAAGTGGGCTCATGTGGTCTCACGCGGGGTCTGCTAATAACCCTGGGTAGGAAAGCATGCTGCCCCAGAGACAGCAGAGGGCCAACTTGTTCTGGCAACTCTGTAATGGCAGCAAGGCAGCAGTGAGGGTAGAGTAGAAGCATTCACATAGCCTCACACATGGTGCTTCCCTCAATCAGACTGATTCAGACAAGAACAGGGAGAGATGCAAAACGGGATGGGAGGAGAGGACCCTATGTGTGTGTGGAGGAGGCTGCAGGCAACGAGCAGGCTCTGGTGGGGAAGGCATTGCATCCTGCAGAGCAGCATGGGAAGCCCCTGGGGGACATCAGCCTCAACCAGGGTAAGGAAGGAGACTGCAGACACTACCTGCTTTTCAATGTAGATCTTTCTGAGACTCCTTAAGCACACAAAAGTATTAACTAATCTTAACTCCAGTTCTCCTTGCAGGGTCTTTCTCAAATAGCTAAAACAAGTTTTGTGATGCCCTAGATGAGAACTGAATGATGTCTCCCCTTGACCTTGGGACTGGGGTGTGTTACCACTTTTACTCAATTTGGGAAAGCAGGACTCCTTACCCCTCTCCATGCAAACTCTTTTGCTGTCTCCAAGTCACCCAGTGTCTGCCCCACGCCAGCAAGGGCAGCCCCTGGAGGTCAGGTGTGTCCGATGTTCCACCTACACCTATGTCCTCACCTCACACAGCCCTGGGCACACAGAGATACTCAAGGGCCAGCAGGGTTGGGTGAAGGAGGGCAGGTAGGGGCCTGCTGCCCCCAGCAGGACTCTGTCCCACCTTCCTGCTCCTAACGGCCTCTGTTCCTGGAGTACTCCTCTTGCAGGCCAGATTCCAGCTTTCTACGCAGGAATAATGGAGCAAGAACTGCATTCATACAGCCTGAAATAAGGACCCATAATCCCCTCATCCTCATTCCCAGGGGGCAAACCATCTGTAAACCAAAAGTAAAATCCTAAGGCCCCCCACCATCTGAAGGGACTTCCTCCTCAGCCAGGGCTCTTTTAACGTTTAACCCTAGAGACTGTTTCAGGCCATGAGAGGAAGTGGGAGTTGGGCGTGCCTCATTATACCTCTCCATCATTAACATCAACACGGACTTTAACAAATCCCAAACTCATAACTCAGCATCATCCCTTCTCAGGTGTTAGTGCCTGCATTTTACTAGGGCCTTTCATGGCTGGTGCTTTAACCCAAAGGCACAGCTCCCCGGAGGACTGTAGGCACCACTGCAGTGATTCTTGGGGAGGGCCAGAAGCAGAGAGCATCAGCGCCGAAAGGGAACGAGTGCAGGGATCCTGGGCTCCACCCACCTCCTTCCCCACACCAGAGAAACACTGACTCCTGTGCCAGGACCCAGTGTCTCCAGACCTTGCACTGAAGCTCCTTTCCAGCCTCCAGCTCTCCAACCCCCCAGGGAGGGGCTGCTGGGGCCCTGTCTCAAAGGGTCACCTCACCTCTGTCGTCCCCATAGAGCTACAGACTGCAGAGCTCTCTAGGGTGGGGCACGCGAAGCTGACTCATACAACAAGGAAGTCAGCGTTAATGCCCAGGCCACCAGCCTCACAGGGCCACACTCCCGGAATTCTTAATTCTGTAACAAGCCAGATACTATGGACAAAGGTAAAAGTACAGAACTGTGCAGTCCAGGCAGCCCACAGTGCTCAGGAAATCAGACACACGAGTTAATTAAAAACCAGTCAACCAACTTGCTTCAGCCATTGGTTCCCAGAGAAGAGAACCCACGGAGGAGATCCTCCAGCTCCACTTAGGCCACTATGGGCCAATTTCAGGGAGGGAGCGCCACCTCCTGGTGGGAGAAGAAAAAACCCAAACTACTTGGCTCGGGATTTTTTGTTGAAAATATAAGTGCTTGATATCAATTAATAAATCTACAAATATTTACAGAGAGGCCACTGTGCCACCCAGAGATAAGTTAACTCGCTGCAGTCGGTTCCCAGCCACAGGAGGCAGTGAGGCTCGGCATCCAGGAAACTGGCTTGAGAACCTAGCAGCCCAGGGCAACTCCCAGCCCCACCTGTAATGAGCCTGTGGCCCGGTCTAATCACCTCCACGCCCTGGGCCTCTTTCTTTATGGGTAAAGTGAAAGCAACCCGCTGAATTATCGCAAAGGTTTCTTCCAGATCTTTAATTACTAACCTTATGCAAAGGTTTCTTCCAGATCTTATAGAAGACCAGACAAGGCCTAGAATAATCTTTGCCTCTGTGAAGATATTGAAAAACAGGATCTGCCCTGTTTTTCTTAGCCCTGACACAGCTAAGAACCTGCCTCCCTGGGGAAACAGACAAGGTTCCCGCCAGCTCAGAGATGGTCGGTTTCCCGGTTCTAAAAAGCCCCCTGTGTGCTCCACAGATAGCCTAACTTCTTTAGTTCATAGCCAAGCTTTCTATTCAACCTCCTAGCTTATTCCCGGGGACCTCTGGGAAATGGAAGACACACCCCAAACGCGAGGAACAGCAGAGAAACATCCGAGGCCCTAGGCCTGGCCACATGAGGGTGAACGGTTTGTGGATCGATACCACCCAGCCATGAAATTACAGGAGACCCAAACTGTGCTACTGACTCAGGACCAGCAGAACTTTGGGAAACATAAGGAAACGATCACCTCCCGGGAAAAAGCCAAGAGCTCTTAGCTAGGACTGGTTAAAGCTGGGCCCTCTGGGGGAGGAGCTGGGTAGAAGTCAGCTCCTCCTGCCTTCTTTGCCATTCTGAGCAAGGCAGCCCACAGCAGCCGAGGCTCAAGGTCAAATGAGCTAACAGCTCCAAGCAAATCTTGAGACTGTACACAGTTCCTTGTCAAACACAATCTCCACTGCCCTGGACAGGCCCATGGTGTGTGTATGGGGGGTGTGTGAATAATAACCCCAGTTGCATCTGACCAAGCCTAGGTGGCAAAGCCTGGAGGCCTCCTGTCTTGCCGGGGACCTGCTGGGTGGAGAGGAGCTGCTGGGAGGTTTTCTGGGACATCAGGAACGCACCAGTCTCACTTTGGAGTTCTACACTCTTGGTAAGGCTTGGGTAGAAGTGGACAGGAATCAAAGAAGCACTGTTCTTAGAGCCAGACCGGAGCCCTGGCCGCGCTCCTGCCCCTATCTAGCTCTGTGACTTTAAGTGCTCGCCCAAGGTGAGGCTGGTCTGAGGGCAGCGGCAACTTGTGCCCCTCCTAACCCACTTCCCCATCCTCCTCCCATAGACAGCCCTGAAAAGAAGACAAACTGCCCAGCACCCAGCTCATGTTCGCAGCCCTCTTGCCCCTTCATCTTCCTATATGTAAAATGGTGATAATGATGTTGGTGTCTCTTAGTTCCCAGAGGTATAAAAGGAGAAAGCTCTGTGGAAGCGGAAGTGCCACCCGCGTTCCTACAGCTCCTCTCAGAGCAGACCCTCAGTAATGGCTTCTCTCCCCAGAGTTCAAAACAAGGGAAAAGACACAGTTGTAGGGACCAAAACAAAACTCTATAAACTATGAAGGTTAGCAAGTGATCAAAGTTCTGAACTTGAGGATCATGAATGCTTAAAGGGGCTGTGACTGGCAATGTGATGGAAGCCCCCAGAAATCTAAGCAAAATTCAGCATATGAGTGTAACTTGTTCTAGGCAGAGGATAGATGTCATCAAAATTCTAAATGGTCCCCCACAAATCACATGTGTAGATATAATTTATATTTAAACAGTGTAACTCTCCATTACAGGAAAACGGTAAGAAAGGTAGAGCAGCTGTCTATCTCCAAAGCACCCCAGTTGCCAGGGTGGCCCTCATGGTAATGGGAATCCCCTTGCTGTGGGCTCCACGGAGTCCCAGTTGGGTCCCTGTTCCCTGCCAGCCTGCCTGGCAGCTCTCCTCCCTCAATGCTGGGATTTGGAGCAATCATGAACACTTCCCAAAACTAAGGCCAGACTGGGAGAGGGGCAGACCCACTGTGGTGGCTTCCACAGCACCTGGTACAGCACACACCGCGGAGCTGGCTCTTCAGGCCTCCGCTCCCCAGGGCAGCCGGCTCCTTTTCTGTTCTTAACTCAGTTTCACAGGCTATTAATTTCCTATTGTATGCCAGGCTTGCTGGGAACAGAATTATTTTAAGATATAATAAAAGCTATTCTTATTTTATCACCATCATTATTATTGCTGTAAAGGAAGACAAATCTAGGGTATTAAGCAGCCCCTGGGAAAACCTAAACTGGGATCTGGATCCCTGACAACCGCTAAATGAATAAAAGGGGCTGCCAACAGTGACGGCTCTGAAGATCGGGAGATACGCATACCGCTTGTCAGATCAAGCACACGGTGCTTCTTCCTTTCTACTTTAATATCACCTGGGCTTTTTCTTATTCATCTCATTTCTTATCTTCAACCCAAGATAATTAAAAATTACTAAATCTTGACTCCAGTTTTAGCACTGAGAGTCACCTGCATTCCTTCTCTCCCTCCTTTAGGGAAAAGAATTATACCTCTCTTGAAATACATTTAATTTCCTCCTGGAGCCTGCGACAACACCTTCAACTTCTGATTACCTACTCAGTGGCCGGAAGCCGCCCCAGCCTGAGTCAGGCCTTCCGGATTCTACCTTGACTTAGGCACAGGCCACCTGCGGGCCTGAGCTGTTCCACCCCTCCGGGCCTCAGTCTCCTCCTCTGCAGAAAGAGGGACTGGATGAAAATACCTGGGAATCAAAGCACCAGAAGTCTTCAGTAAAACTTAAAAGTTGCACTCACAGTGCCACCTAGTGACATTTTTTGGAAATGTTTGCTGTTTTCACCAATTTTGAACAAATACTTAATGATCAACATTCTACTAGTGGAGGTAAGACAGAAAGGTAGCCAGGGAAAAGACCAGCTCTGTCTTTTTTTTTTTGAGACAGAGTTTCACTCTTGTTGCCCAGGCTGGAGTGCAATGGCATGATTCCAGCTCACTGCAACCTCTGCCTCCTGGGTTCGAGTGATTCTCCTGCCTCAGCCTCCCGAGTAGCTGGGATTACAGGCACCCGCCACTATGCCCGGCTAATTTTTGTATTTTTAGTAGAGACAGGGTTTCATTGCATTGGCCAGGCTGGTCTCAAACTCCTGACCTCAGGTGATCTGCCCATCTCGGCCTCCCAAAGTGCTTAGATTACAGGTGTGAGCCACCATACTCGGTCAGCCAGCTCCATTTTTATAGGTGCCCACAGGGGCATGAGGAAGCAGAGACGATAACAATGTTGATCACGGCAGTAACACTCATCATGTGTGCACCACAGACAGGCACTGTCCTAAGTTCCTTACATGGATGATAGGAGCTCACCCCATCTTCCCCAAAGCCGCAGAAGGGACGCCGCTATGGCTGTCCCAGTTCAGATGAGGTGACTGAGGCACCTATTGGTCATGCGACCGCTACTAAACGGTGAGGAGTGGACTCCGCAGTGCGCCTTCTCAGGCACTCTGCCTTGGGGGTCTGCGTTCTGTCTGCTGACAATGCTTGGCCCTGCTGCCACCCTCAGACAATCACTCTTGTTTGCCTTAACCCTGGCTCAGCTCATCTTCGAGGGGACAGTGGTTGCTAAACTCACATCCAGGGAGATCTCATTTTGGCTAAGATGGTGGAGGTGAAATGCTCCCATTCCACCCCCGAGTGCCCAGCTTGGGTTCCATCTGTTCTGAATGACAGAGGGTGGGCCCCCAATGTGTGACACACATTGCACGCATGAGAAGCGCATTGCAGCAGGTGGCTAAGCAGCCCTCCGCTGTCAGTTAGCCAGCCCCCACCCCAGCTAGCTTCCTCTCAAGGAGAAAAGCTGTTCTCAGCCAGACCTTCCTATTCCACTCCTGTTATCCTCCCAGGGAAGCTCGCTGTTCCTAATCCTTTTCAGGGGACCTGGGCTCTAGATGCTGAGAGTGTGTTGCTCGAGCCTTGCTGAGCTAACAGTAGGGCAGGGGACTGAGTCAGTCTTTCCGTGTCCTCTAATAATTCTCTGATGCTCAGCACATGGTCATCACCTGAGTAAAACCCCAAACAGATTCAGCTGGGCAGGGCCCTTCTCTGTGGCCTCGTCCAGCACAGGTGACCACGGCGGCCTTACCTGTTTGTCTGGCAGACCCCATGATAGGCTTCAATGGCATCCTCCTGGTCAACATGCTTTTCACTGTTAGGCCAACTTGATCTGGCATTAATGTTCGGCTCCTAGAAATCCCCAGATAAAAAAATAACTCTGGTTAAACAATTGCCACAAAATGGCTTTATATACAAACAGGTATAAAAACGTGCCTTTGGGAAAAGACAAAGGCCTGGAAGAACAGAGATTACCACAATCAAACCCAGGCCAGGAACATGACTCCAAAAGGTCACCTTGGAAGAGACACAGAACGACGAGGCCAGGCTGAGACAGAGCTGCATGTGGGGCGGTGGGGGAAGATGGCCAGGAGGTGCCCCTGGGAGGAGACAGCACCCAAGTCCAGAGCACACAGGTAGACCCTGGCTCGGCTGGAATCCTCCACACTCATCAGCAGCTGCTTACCCCAGCCGTCCTCAGGCTCATGCCCAGAAGTGGCTCAGGCTTTTAGAGCCTATGGAGTGACCCAGGTGGCCTTGGTCCCCACCTTCTGGCTCTAGTCTGTCCCAGGAAGTGAGAACATTAGGAAAATACAGTGAACAGAACTTGCCACCCTGGGGGAATGAGAGGGACCAAGGACTCTCTCCACTTCAGAAAGCAAACAGCAAGGGGTATGAGGTGAAAAGGCCACCCTGAGGTTACCTATTAAACGTCTTCATATTAACTTCAGAAGATTCTAGAAGCTTCTAGCTGCATCCCCCAGGGAAGGTCATGCTGACAGGGCAGCAAGTCTTTTGCTCTGCCTTTTTAGAGGAGACCCCACAGCGAGAGACTCTGCTCTTTCAGGTTTTAGATCCTCGTGGGTAAAGATACATTTAAAAAACACTAATTTATCACCTAGGGTCACCCCTCAGCAGCCCCACCGCGGGCCGCCATCTTGTTACCGCGTTTCTGCCGGCGAGTCGCCGCTGGTCGGCGCTCACGATCTGGGTCCTGAGGATGAGCACCTCCTCCTTGCGCACCTCGAGCTCCTCGTGGGCCAGCTTGAGCTGGTTCAGCAGGAGGCTGTAGCTGTCTGGGGAGCCGTGGCTGGAGTTATTCTGCATGGCTTGGTCGGCCACGGCTTTCCTCAGCTCATTCAGGTCATTCTTCAGCTTTTTGTTCTCTGACTCCAGCTCTTGCCTCTGGAAGACAGCCCAAGGGCCGCTGCCATTACTCCCTGCCCTAGGGCCCTCTCCCTGTGTGGGCCTCCCCTCCTCTCCTTCTTTTGTCCACTGGGAAACTTCGCTCTTTAAACGTTGAAACACATGGAAAGTTCTGACTGCCATCAGCAAGCAGTCAAAGCTGGAACCTGGATGTGAACTCATGACTTCAAGTCACAAGCGTGAAGCACCTGCACAATGCCTCAGGAGCGGCAGTTCCCCGAAGTGATTCAACAGTGTTCATGTTTCTAAACACATTTGGCTGTGAAACTCCTCCTTGTGGAAATGCTGGGCTCACAATTTTAAATGACATATAGTAAACATAGGAATTCCTAGAATCCAAACATGTTCACATGCTTTGTGGCTTTCCAAGAAAAGCTACACAATGCAGGATTTCCTGACTTTATTTGCCCAGAGAACCCCTTGCTCCCCATTTTTCTGGGAGCATCATTTTTGTCCAGGACAAATGACTTGGAAGATACACCAGGGACACAGTTTTGTTGTTTTGGTCATATAGAAAGCCACCAACTGTCAATGTCAGCAGAGGAAAAATACCTACATACAGAATCGAATGTGCTATTGGAACTCAACTTTGGAACATTATATTTTCTGGGTAGTACATTTAACTTTGTGTTTGAGATGAAGTCTGATGATCACACACAAACTGCCAGCAGGACCCTGGGATATATGAGATTCAAAATTTCCCAAAGGAAACCCAAAGATGTGGATGAGTATGCATTGGTTGCATGTCTGTTACAGAGCCAAAGCATGATGGAACTAGGAGACGGCTGGGGAGAATGAATCTCTTGATTTGCTGAGTGAGGAAGCTGAGCCCAGGGAGGGGAAGGCTCACAGCAAGTTTAGAGACTGACCTAGGACAGATGGCCAGGGCTCCCGACTCCTGGTCCAGGGCGCCCCCATGACTCCACCATATATGTGGTGATTTCCAGAAGATTTAGAACCATGCACAGAGATAGTAACTCTGCAGACATGACGAAGGCCCCAAAATAAGGTGATCAATAATGATCATTGATGAGTCACCAACTCTATGGTGAATCTATTTACTAAGTTCAGAAGTTCAGGATCCCCTCAGTGCCTGGGTGATCTTCCGGCAGCCAAGGCCATCCTCAGGAGAGCCAGCGTCACATGCTAGAGGAACACTGGGTGTAGAGACAGCCCTGGGTCCCCTCCTGGCTCAAGGTGCACACTGCACAGTCCTGGAACCTTAGCCTATTCAGGTGTGGCTTAAGGGAGTGAGAACAGCTGGTGGCTAAGGTTTCCTCCAGCCTTGACAGGCCAGAACTGAGCTCAGTGACAGCTGTTGGCTGCGTGCCTGAGCTGACAGCCACCCCAGGCCCTACTCAGCTGTGAGATTGTGCCTCAAGACAAAGAGAGCCTGGTTGGGTGAAAGCTCTGGCTGTTTTTCAAGGATTTCTGCCCAGGGCACATCTGTGACATTTCTATTTATCCCATTCTCTAAACATTCCTGGATATCATCTCCCATAACCATATCCCACGGGTCCCCCACACATCACCTCTCCTCTCCACTCTCCTCTCCTCCCCCACTGGCTCACTACCATTTCCTCATCATCCTTTCTGGTCAACAGTGCCAAAAGAATATGCGTGCTTTATTGTGGTAAAAAATATAAAACACAAATTAGCCATCTTACCTATTTTTTTTTTTTTTTGACAGAGTCTCGCTCTGTCGCCCAGGCTGGAGTGCAGTGGCGAGATCTCGGCTCACTGCAAGCTCCGTCTCCTGGATTCACGCCAGTCTCCTGCCTCAGCCTCCTGAGTAGCTGGAACTATGGGAGGCCACCACCACACCTGGCTTTTTTTTTCTTTTTTTGTATTTCTAGTAGAGATGGGGTTTCACCATGTTAGCCAGGATGGTCTCAATCTGCTGACCTCATGATTCACCCGCCTTGGCCTCCCAAAGTGCTGGGATTACAGGTGTGAGCCATGCGCACGGCCCCATCTTACCTATTTTTACGCGCACAGTTCAGTGACATTAAGTCCATTTATGTTGTGCAACCATCCCCACCATCCATCTCCAGAACTTTTTCACCTTTCCCAGCTGAAACTCTGTCCCCATGAAACACTAACTCCCTATCCCCGCTCCTCATCTGCTGCAACCATCATTCTACTTTCTGTCTCTGAGTTTGACCCTTCTAGGTACCTCATATAAATGGAAACATGAATTTGTGTGAAAGACATAGTTTTGATGCATTCAAATGCTGTGCCATTCCAGTTGGAGAATAAGGGAGTCCCATTCCCTGACCCTCCCTCCCACCAATCTTCATCATCTGCCTTCTTCAGGCCAGGCACAACACCTGCTTAGAACCTATCCATTACACTAAAGTACAGATCATGGCACTGCGGCCTGGAACACACCATGACACGAGTGAATCCAGAGTGACTGCGGAACACAGAAGAATGCCATCCACTGACTCAGGCAACAGAACAGGTCTGAACAGCTAAAAGACAGGAGCAGCTAGCTATGTGAAAAAGGCAGACAAGAGGTCTCCAGGTACAAAGGCCTCAGAGAAGGAGAACAAGCAGGACTTGCTGGGGAAATGCTGTCATGCAGAAGGCAGAGCAGAAGGGGCGGGGGTCAAGAGATTCCAAAACCCAGGGAAGGGAGCTGGATCCAGGAAAAAGCAGTGAGTTGGTCATCAGAGCTTCAGAAGGGTTTCCATGGGGAGATAGGCCATCTGGCTGGAGTACAACATGGCATGGCCCATGGCAGGGAGCAGAGGGAGATGTGAATGAGCTGCAGAGATTTAGGAGGTGGAATTGTCAAGACCTGGAGACTACTTGGATGTGGGAAGTAAGTGGGAAGAAAGTCTAGATGCTTGAGTGACATGTGTGTCATCTATTGAGACAAGATGGGGTTTCAGGGTTCAGATGTGTTCAGCTGTAGTCCCCATGGCGCAGTGAGCAGTTGGAATTAGGGGCTAGAGATGGATCAGTATGTTGGTGAGGACTGAAGTCTTGGGAGGATGTGTGGGTGGGTGGGGGTGAAACTGCCCCGGGAGAGTATGCTGAGGCTGGGCCCTGCACACCACATGCTTCCAATTTCCTGTCCCTGGATAGCCCCAGGACTTCAACCTCCTAGGTGAGCTGGACACTGGACTGGGCAGGAACCTTTCTGTAGAGTTGGGGTATCTATTTCTTAAACTTCAGTACATCCCTGGAGAGCACTCTATGAGACAAAGTAGATATTTCACACAGGATGAACGTTACCACTGGAGGCGGCACAATTTTGAATGAGGGTTCATTGAAATTCTATATATAGTCAACACTAAATCACCATTCTATAACTTTGTAAGATTTTAAACCAGTAAAACTGATCTGTGTTCCATAAAACAAGCTAAAGTTGTGAAAATGGCTCTCACAAATCTAGCCACAGTAAACAGTAATGGATGCAGTTTGTTTTAAAATTCTGAGGAATTTTAATAAAATGAACAGTCCAGTTCTCTCTCAAAAAAAAGCCTAGTTTCATCACAGGATTATTTATAAAAGTAAAACATGAGAATATATTCATCAATTAGAGAATGGATAATTGTGATAATGTCATCAAATTTTAATCAACCATGGAAATCATGTTTACAAAGACATGTAGAAAAATGCTCATTATAGTGAGGAAAAAAAGCAGAATAAAAAATTACATATATAACAGCTATATAAATATGCATATAAAAAGCATTAGAAATAAATATTCAAATAATATCAAAGACTGCCTTTAAGTGGCAGGAATATGGATTTTTTAAAAATTCTCTAAATTTTCCTGTATTTTAAAATTTTTCTATGAACAGAATTACTTTAATAAATTTACAGATAAAATGAAAAATGTCTATAAAAAGGACACATTAAGGAAAAAAAAAAACCACTCAAGTATCTTCTCAATTAAGTCTTTTCTGATGCATGTTCAACATTAGATTAACCAAAGGCTGGATAGTCAGTTGAGGTGAAAAGTGTTTAAGTGCCAAGCTGGACTCTCAGTTCCCTATTATTCTTGCACAAACTCTGAGTCAGTGGGTACCATCTCCTGATTTGAATCCAGCTCTGGCTGACAGCAGTTCGATAAAGAAAAACCAACACTGCTGCTGGCCGTAAGCAGGGTCTGTCTGCCCAGCTGGCTTCCAGGTCAGCACAGTCATGGCTCTTTTTGGCTACCAGGCCTGTCTCAGGCACCAGGGAATGGTGAGCTTCCTCCTCTGCTGGCCCTAGAGCCACCCCTCCTACCCTCACCATCCCTACACTCACTCTCCTCTGCTTTTGCATACTGGCCGGGGCTAACAGTCACCGCAGGGAGACCCATCTTCCATCCACCCTACTCAGGCCTCCAGAGACAATGCTCTGCAGGAGTGACTGGCCCTGAGAACCCTTCTACATGACCTTACCCCAAATGGGGGCACCTAAGCCTCGTGCAGGGTACACAGTCAGTGTGCTTCTGCCAAGAGCTGCAGTTACCTTTTGCATTCCAGCAGGATCAGCAGAAATTTTTAAAATTCTGGTAAAAGGGTTTAAGCAAAAAATCGCTACTTGTCAAGGGGTCTTCCTAGAGTAGCCTCATCTCGTGCATGTACCTGTGGGCAGCTTTTTCAAATCCAACTGGAAAAGGATCAGGCTGGAAGAGGCAGCTGAGTGGCCAGGTGTGTCGACTCGTCATCTTAGCGCTTTGACTTACCTGCTCAGGTAGAGTCTATACTTTTGGAGGGCACAGTATACTTCCCACCCCTTTGCACACTTCAGAGCATTCAGGAGGGATGTGCATAGGGGGAGCTCACTAAATATAAGCTGACTGTGTTCTGCCTAAAAGCCCAATTTCCATTATTATAAACAATAGTAATAAGTGGTCATAAAGTCCCCTGAATGCTGGGCTGGGCCTGGTTAAGTGAGAAGCACCCAAGCCAGCCTCTTCAACATGAGTGCTTCCTTACAGTGGGTAATTTTAACCCCAGGGGTCCCCAGGACCAGCCTCTGTGACAAGGCCCATAGGTAAAATCATTTCATCAGAGACACTGCTGGGAAAACCAGGTCTCACACCCTCAGAATCCTGGCCTAAGTCAACAGCAGCAGAGTGGAGCAGCTATTTAGACTTGTGGCAGTTTAAGACAAGTATTTATTGCACCCTCTCTGTGCTGGGCCCCCTGCTTGGCAGTGGAGATGAAGCCTGTAAAATCAAGAAGGGGCATCTTCCTCAAGCACAGCTAAATGGAGGAGGAGTTTTTGCACTGATTTTAATGCAGGAGTCTGGGAGGCAGCTTCGTGGGTAGGGTAGTACAGTGGTTCTCAGACCTGAGTGGGCAACAGAATCTCTTGCAGGGCTTGTTAAAACACAGATGGCTGGGCCCTATCCCAAGCTTCTGATTCAGCGGGTCTGGGAGGGGACCTGAGAATCTACATTTCCAGCAAGTTCAGTAATGCCTGATGCCATCAGTCCCACATCTACTCCGGGGGAACTACTGGACCCCTCTGAAAGGATGGGTGGCACTGATGTCCCCAAAATGCTAACTATAATAGTTCACATGCTCATTTTCATCCCCAGGGGCTAAGCCTCCCTTGGGAAAGGCAGCTGAAGGCTGGCACGTAGAAGTCCCCTCGCTGCAGGCATTTATCCCACTGAAAGACTCCCAGGCTCCTTGGAGGGCTTTGAATCTGTAGAATATCACATGAGGCAAGTAAGTCTAATCAACGACTCCAGAAGGAGATCTCTATGACACACTCTCCCATGCCATCTGTGTGGCCCTGGTTGTTTAAAAAGTCAGATGGTGTTGGGAAACCAGACATCCACAGCAAAAGAATTAAGTTGGGCCCTTACCTCAATCTTCAACAAAGATTAAGTCAAAGTGGATCAAAGGCTTAAATGTAAGACCTAAAATTATAAAACTCTCAGAAGAAAACGCAGGGCAAAAGCCTTATGACATCAGATTTGACAATGATTTCTTAAACATGACACCAAAGGCACAGGCAACAAAGGAAAATAGACAAACTGGACTTCATGAAAATGTAAACATTTTGTACACCAAAAGACACTATCAGAGTAAAAAGATGACCCACAGAATGGGAGAAATCATTTGCAAATCATGTATCTGATAAGGGATTAATAGCTAGAATATGTAGAGAACTCCTAAAACTCAACACAAAACCCGAAACAGCGTAATTCAGAAATGGGCAGAAGACTGAAAAGACATTCTTCAAAGGCTACATAGAAATGACCAATAAACACGAGAAGATGCTCAGTATTACTATTAGGAAAATGCAAGTCAAAACTACAATGAGACATCACCTTACACCTATCAGAATAGCTACTATCAAAAAAAAAAAAATACTAAGTGTTGGCAAGGATGTGGAGAAATCAGAACCCTTGTGAACTGCTGGTGGGAATGTAAAATGGTACAGCTGCTATGGAGAACAGTACAGCAGTTCCTCAAAAAATTAACAATAGGATGACCACATGATCCAGCAACTCCGCTTTGGGGTATATACCTAAAAGAACTGAAAGCAGGGTCTCCAAGAGATACTTGGAAACCATGTTCAGTACAGCATTATTCAAAATAGCTAAAACAGACAAGCAGCCTAGATGTCTAACAAATGGATAAGCAAAGTGTGATCCGCACACACACAATGGGACGCAGTCTTAGAAGAAGACGGACACATGCTACAATAGAGATGAACCATCAGGACATAATGTTAAGTGAAATAAGCCAATTACAAAAAACAAATACTATACGATTCTACTTATGTGAGGAACCTAGAGTTGTCTAATGCAGAGAGACAAAGTACAATCGTGGTTGCCAGAGGTTGTGGGAGGAGGAACTGGGGAGTTGTTAATGGGTACAGAGCTTCAGTTTTAAAAGATGAAAAGAGTTATGGAGTGCTGGTGAGATGCTAGAATAACATTATGAGTGTATTTAATACTATTGAACTGTACACTTAAAGGAGTTAATTACAATGGTAAATTTTTTGTGTATTTTACCACACTTTAAAAAATTAGAAATAAGCCATGGGAATGCTTCAAGGCTGCTCTCCTGGGCAATGTAGCTGTTACCAGAGTTATTTATTTTTTTGACAAGTCAAGTGCAGCAGTAAGATGGGGGAAGGAATAGAACAAGAAGTTCGATCTGTAACAGACTGTGAACAGTCCATTGAGATAACTTACTACCTTCAGATCAACCAGCCAGAGTTATTTGTAGTCCTGTAGGTGACTGGCAGATAAGCTAAATTCCCACATTATCACGTCTTTGAGGATGGTAATGGGGTGGGCCTCTTCTGAAGCTCCTTTTCTGTGCACTCCTCCCTGCTGTGGGGCCCACTCACCTCCCACTGTTCTACTGCACTGTCTCCCCGCGTGCCACCAGAGGACACACTGGCAGATCCCTCTGCCCTATGTTTGCCCATGCAAGCCTTGCTTTTTCCTAAGTGATTTTTAGTGGCCATATTTGAACTGAAATTGTATTGGGTAGGTCATATATTTATAATCATTCCTGTAGTAGATACAAATTTTCCTTCATTCCAAAGGTGAAGAAACTGCAGCATGGAAAAAGGAAGCTACCTGCTTATGGCTCTCCTTGTCAGCAGACTGTGGTTCAGGGCCTGATCTCCTGATGTCCAGATTTGTCATCTGCCCTCTCCTGGGGGAGTGTTCCAGGAAGCCTGTCCCCTAAGAATCTTACCTTCAGACTATTGTAGGCCAGATCTGCATCCGGGTCCAAATCTATGTCAGTCTGTGGTGGTTCCACCTGCATGGATAGAGAGACAAAGATGAGCGTGGACCTCGAGCAAGATATTCCACAGAGGTGTTTCCGACTGTGGTCAAACTTGCTCATCCTGCCTGCGCATGAATACCCAGCACTCCCACCCTCCACAAGTCCACTTCCTTCCCACCTTCAAAGTGCAGCTCAACACTCCAGCCTACCATGAAGTGCTCCATCAACACCTCCCTCCTGTCCCCACCCCACCTTCCCTCACCTGGTCCCCACAGGCACTTATAGGTTAAATATGTATAACACGGTGTTATGGCTTGAATTTTGCCCCCCAAAAGATATTCTGAAGTCCTCACCCCTAGAAACTGTGAATGTGACCTTATTTGCAATTAGGGTCTTTGCAGATGTAATCAAGTTAAGCTGGGCTCATTAGGGTGGACGCTAATCCAGTCGGAAGAAGACACGGGGAAGATGGCCATGTGAAGAGGGAGGCAGAGGCTGGAGCCACGCAGCTGCCAGGCAGGGAGCACCAGGATGGCCAGAAACATGGGAAGTTAAGAGAAAGGCATGAAGCAAATTCTCCCTTAAAGCCTTCAAGAGAACAGAGGCTGTCAACACCTTAATTTCTGACTTCCGGCCTCCAGAACTCTGAGAGAGTAAATTTTTGTTGTTGTTGTCATCCAGTTTGTGGTGTTTTGTTTCAGCAGCCTTAGGAAGCTAACACACACTGTAAAACTATGTCTCTAGTAACAAGGTTAACAAGTTACGTTCCAATTTATGAGGGAGGAAACCTCCCTAGTGTGTTGTTTCCTAACTAAACTCTAAGCACCTTGCAGAGAGCTGCTTCCTCCATGACACTACCGCAGGTAGTAGAGATGGCCCACAACACTCCGTAATGCCATCTGACAGAACTCCAAAGCTAGTGCTTGTCTATGGCAATTTCTGGAGTAACAACTCACTAGGATTCAGCTGAGCAAATAATTCCTACAGTTATTTAGCTGCTACTAGACTTAAACTGCCAATGAGAAGGGGTAGAAACAGCTTCATAAATGGTTAACTACTTGGAGTAATTTCAAGTAGTGGGTGATAGTCCCTGAATAAGATGGACTTTTGGAGGTAAAAACGGAAAGATCACTTACTGAGATTACCTACATGCTAGCTAGCAGTGTTAGGTCCTCCTGCTGTGGATGGACTAGCGTGCCCCAGGCTTGGAGACAGGAACAGGATCCGAGCATCTCCTGTACTCCTCCCAGTTGAAGGATGCCGACACTTAACTGCACTGTTTCCAGCCCTGCAACCTGGGGGTAAAGCCCCTCCAAAGTACCAGTGTCTGTTTTGCCTCCACCAACACCAGTGGTACAGGAGGCTGTGGCTGTCCAGGGTCCGCATTCAACCTGCTGCTCCGGTGAGAGTTCTGTACTTGTGTTCTATGTAGCATGGATTTGCCATGTGTCCATGGACAATATTGAGTCCATCAGATTCTCAGAAAATGGAGACCACCTACTCCGACTCAAGGGGCTCTATTAAGATGGGCTGGCAGTCATGTTTGTAAGTGGGCAGCCCATAGGAATCACCCTATTGGCCAAGGTGACTTTGCCAGGCTTGAGAAAGGGAGGTGGCTGGGTGAGAGGTCAAATGCACTGACCATAGACTGTTATAGAGGCCCCACCCTCACTCCCATACTGATGGTACATCCCACGGGCTTCGCTGCCATTCCTCACTCAGTGCGTGGCCTCTCTCTGCGGCTGAGACCCGAGCCATCTCTCTCCAGTATGAAGACCCAGGTAGTTCAGGATCCCTCTTTGGACCAACAGCGAATCCAAGAACTTGACCTCCAAAAGCTCCATTTCAGGGTGCTACAGAGGGATCCCATACCCTCCCCCAACCCACTCCTGTCTTTCCTTCCTTAAACTGTCAGAAACAAGGCCATTGTCCCTAAAGAGAGATCCTTAATATACATGACAGAGCTACGGCCCAGGCCTAGAGTTCTAACTATTGTTCCATGGTTATTTTGGAGGAAAAAGATACCCTTTTTTATTTGGTATCCAGAGAAGTTCTAAAGCCAAGATTCCAAAATTAGTTGGCATGTCTGGAATGCGGAGCCTGGAGAATGAATCTTTAGGTACAGCTGGATAGGCCAAGAACTTGTACGTCAGGCACCGTCTGATATCATCTGTGTAGCTTTTCATTGATTTGATTTGCACTTGCCTGTCAGGGCGCTTTCCTTCTAATTCAGAGTAATTTAGAAACCTAATCTCTTCACTTTCCATTCTGAATCAAGTCCATCTGAGAGATTTAAACCCATCAGCAAGATT
Organism: Theropithecus gelada; assembly: GCF_003255815.1. Taxonomy (NCBI): domain Eukaryota; kingdom Metazoa; phylum Chordata; class Mammalia; order Primates; family Cercopithecidae; genus Theropithecus; species Theropithecus gelada. Next base: position 44,135,261 of record NC_037686.1, on the reverse strand, counting down.
TCCCCCCCACCCCAGTTACTGCTCGGGGAGGGGAGGGGAAACAAGAATTTGCTAGCAATATAGATCAGAATCTGTATCACAATTGATTGCAAAGGGAACACAGGTGTTGCAAAAAATGACTGGGCACAGAAGTGAGGTAAGGGATGGGGATTGAGAACATGGGGTAGGTGTCAAACTCCACAATTAATAATTCAGGCCTGAGAACACACGAAAGGCCTTTTTCAAGCTCACTATGAGGTCAGCTGATGATATAACCCATGGCAGAATTGGCCTTGTACCCTTTAGAAGTGGTCCTTCTATCTCCAGGGAAATAAATGGTTCTTTCCTCCTTAGCACTGCTATATTCAATGGATTCTCTACTCCTATGGCACCAACCTGTTCACACTCAACTTGCATTTATTTAAGTGCCACCAAAGTTATTTTTTACTTTTCACATGTATTATGTCCGGCTCTCCCAGACATAACATCTAAATTCCTCGTAACATTTAAATTCCTCAATCCTCAAGAGAAATCCTGGGGATTTCTCTTACATTGTTATCTGCTGTCCTTTAAGGAACATTTTGTGTACCTACTACATGCCTGGCACTGGCATAGTTCTGAATGCAGTGTGGGTGCCCAATAGTTCCTTGAGATGGAACGATTATTTTTGGGGCTACTAAGATTTCAAACAATATCCTTTCTAGACCCAAGAGGCTGCTGATGATCTGGACTGAGGCAAGGGTGCAGCCATGGGAGAGGAGGGTGAGTGACACACACTTGGTCTGCCTCTGACCCAAAAAGGCTGAACCCAAGCCCATGCCAGATCCCAGGTATGAAAGGGCGATAGGTTATCTCTGTGAACATTTGACTTCTGCTGTATTTACACACTTATTACACAGCCTGGTCCTCCTGGCAGGGAGCTCCCCTCTTTGCAAGTAGGTGATGATGCCACAGACTTCCCCCTAGCTTCACCAGTGGAAACCCAGGGCACGAGGGAGCTTACTCCTGTTCAGCTGGGTGGTGTAGGGGCACTCAGAGAAGACTCAGCATGACTCCAATGCAATAAGGAAGAGCCCTCTGAGACTTAGCAGGAGCATGATCCCATGTGGTCACACATGCCACATGAGCCCTGGGAACACGAGCTGGATTGTTCTCTCATCCAAGCACCATAAGAGCACTGCAGCCCCTTCACGTACCTGGACTTTCTTGCTGTCCTGCTGTTCTCTCTTCTCCAGCTGCACTTGCAGCTTCTTCCTCTCCTGCTCCAGCTCCCGTACTCTCTTCTGCAGCTTCAGGAAGACCGTCATGTCCATGGCTGCCTTCTCCAGGCCGATTTCCTTCAAAGGAAGACAGGCGCAGAAAAGAGGTTTTCCTAAATACATGCCTTAGGGAACACACAGCACTTCACTGTCTCCCTCTCTATCAGCCATCTGTCTCCTCTCTCCTCCCAAACGTCAATTTGCATCTCAAATACAGAGCCAATGACAACCAACTAACATTTCTCATATCACAGTTGGTGCTCCAGGCTCATTTTCTGTCCAGATAACATCTGAGTCTCAGCCATTTATATTCCTCCTGTGTGAGCCACTTAAAATGACCAATCATATATTCCAAGAACAAATGGATAAAAACACAGGCACTTTCTTTGGAAGTTAAAAGAGCTCTCTTCTGGAAAATGGTCCCATGCCGGAGAAACTACAGAACTTGGGACATAGCGCTTTCTAACGAAGATTCAACGTGGTTACCAATCACTGCAATGTGCCGTCAGCCATCACTTGATTGCATCTTGAAATGGAATCAATGCTTGCTTTGCCCTGGAACCTATTTATCCAACAGATCTTAAAGCATCTATTTCCCACATTTTGTTCCTTTTGGATTTATGCCTGAGTTTGCCCTCCAGGACTCTAATGCGTGGGGACAGGGGTGTACAAACACGTGCATCTGCCTGTGAATGGGGAATGTGTATAAGCACATCCATGTGGATTTTTAAGCACATGTATGTACATGTGAGACAATATAATTTGGTTCCACCAGTGCTTCATGTTTGACCAGCACTGGACCAGTCTTGACTTCCTTGAGGAACATAAACCCAGTGATGACAATGCTTATGTCTACATATAGACAGTCACACATACAAACACCAGGGTGATATGCCTGGAGTTGAGGCTGACTGAAGCCTCCAGGGGCCTAGGCTTAGAAGACTGCAATGCAAAGCCAAGCGTCTCAAGCCAGCACTTAGGCAAGGCTTACTAAGTGTGTCCAGCAGGCGGCAAGCCATGCAGAACCACACAACAGATAGGAGGCCTTCAGATAGAACCTCCTTCTCTCCCTCCACCCCCTGCTCCAGCATTCTCTATTGCTCATGGTCTCTTATTTTTCTTTATAGCACTTAGCAGGACCTGCAATCACATCACATGTTTCTTCCCTAACGGCTCGTTGTCTAGCTGTCTGTCAGATGAGGGCAGGGACTTCTCCAGCTCGGTCACCACTGTTTCTCTAGCAACGACCAGCAGATCCTGCACAAAGACCTGCTCCAAACCCATTTGTTTTTAATTCTGTCTCTCCTCCATGTTATTTCCACATGCTTTATAAGGTTGTGTGTGTGGCGCGCGCATGTGCCTGTGATTTTCTTTTCAAATGCCAGAGGAAAAATTGTATCTTTTGTACCTTTGACAAAATTACACACAGACCAGACAGTCCACTGTGTGGTACATTTAGTGACTGACTCTAAGAGGCTATTACCAACAAAGATACGGTCACCCAGCATATGTTCATTCCAAATATTTTTTGTTGTTCTGAGTTTTATCCAGCTTCTAAGTGAAGGGGCAATTTTCTTGTGTATTTATTGATATTACTATATGCACTATGATATTAAGTGGGGATAAGTTGTATCTATTTTAATGACTTAGCTGTTCCTTCTTAAACCACCTATTTCACCTCTCTGCATCAGTTTCTTGGTTTTTCAAGAGGAATCAGAGATCCATCTTCCTCCTTCCTTTCTGGATAGGGTGTAAGGTAAACAATAATGTATTGCTTTGCACAGTAAGTGTTAACTCCAGAGAACTGTCTCTAAATCCACTGCAGTCCAAGTGATCCTCTCTTGAGAATTAGCCCCTGGGCACTCTGGTCACCACCAGCAGAAGAGTAAATCTCTCTTGGACAGTTCCACACAGAAAAAATACACACTCCCTCTGGCGAAGGGCAGTACCCAAGAGCCTGCATCACTTACCTCCACCTGCTGGAGGGCATCCTCAGTGTCTCCGATGTCAGATGTGGAGATGGAAGGGTAATTGGAGTCAGATTCTAAGCTACTTTGGTTTGATGGGTTCCGCCTATGACCTGGAGTTTGCTGTTCAAGAAGAAAAATGTGACAGCTCATTAGGAACTAATGTTCTTGAGAACTTATTTCTCATGGTGGCAGGCCCTAGAGTTATCCTTCTGCCTAATTTGTAAACAAGAATAGGTATCATTGCTTCTTGGAATGATGGCTAAATAGAGCTAGTCCTATGAAACATGTCACCTACAGTTCTTACTGGAGTCATCCACTTTTCGTCTCTTAATGAAATGCAAATTCCTAACACTTGGGTCAATTTCTCTGAGAAGTCCTGGAAAAACCTTTCACTCCCAGTCTTGCTTGTGAAATGCATAAAGGCAGTCACATTACCCACTTCTCCCTTGAAAAGAATGTTCCACACCTGCCCAGAATGGCCCCTCCCTTCAACCTGCACTTCCCAAATTTTGTTTATGAAAATAGTAGCATATTAAAAATAGTTTACCATTTATACTGTTCATTTAAAAATACTTTTTTTTTTTTCTGCATCTGATTTGGCTGTCAGTGTGAACACTGAGCTTGGTAGGACAATTTTAGACTTCTATGGATGCTCCTATTCAGCTCTTCTTCCTGGCTTCTATGCAATTAACTTACTCCATCTTGTTTGAATACTCATTTCTGGAGGAAATGTTTACATGGGTTAAAAAAGAATGACAGATCCTAAAATATCATAAAATTATCTCTATGTATACTGCATCTCATCAGATTAGGAGACACAATTAGGCCCTGTGGGTCTCTCTGCCACACACACACTAATGAAGCTGAGAACTCCCACACCCCATTACTGTCTCAACACAGGAAATCTTCCCATAATAGGAACCAGGAAAGATAACACACTTGAGTGGAATGTTCCTTAAACTCATAACTGAGATCTCCATGACCCCAAAGTTGGAGAAGGAGCTGTCTGTCAGTAGGAATGAATCACCCAGCCCAGCTACTTTTGCCTCTCTGCAGTAATGGCAAGCGCTGCACATACAACACATAGACTGAGCATCACGCATCAGAAAGCAGTGCCTGAGATCATGGGGTCAGAAGCTGAGGGCAGAGGAGCCGGGGACCCGTGCCATGGCACAGCAGAGGCACCCCCCTTGCCTTTATGATGGTCATCTCATCCCGAAGGTTGTCGTATCTCTGCTCCAACTGTGAATACTCCTTCACAAGGTTCTGGTACCGGGATCGCTCGTCCTCCAGTTCTTTCTTCATGAGGAGATTTTCCTTCACAGAGTTCTGGGCAAATTCATCTGGAAAGCAACATGCTAAGCTGCAGTTTTTCTGGATGGATTCCCTCACATGTATTGACTCAAGCTTTCTGATTAATCTCTTGTTAAGAGGCTGCCCATGACGAGCTCATCAGAGGCTCCTGATGAATCTATTAGGCTCCTCACCTACTGCAGAGCAAAGGTGAGTCTCCTTACTCTGGCTTAGTCTTCAGAGAGGGAGAGAAAGACTCTGCTCTCAGGGAATGGGGAGACAGAAGTTGGCGGCGTAGGTGAGAATTCCCTCAGTTGATGCCCCAGCCTCTCTTCTGCCAACTGTCACAGCAAATGCTGGCAGCATTCCTGGAAGAACGGCGGCTTATTCACACTGCTTTCCTAGTCCTGATCTTTCAGTTCTTGGGAGTGCAGGGAGATCAAAGGAGACTGGGGTGAAAGGAGGGAAGGCAAATAGAGAAGGAAAGGGCACTCCCCTGCCAAAACTTATCATTCACATTAACGGACAGAAGTGTTTTAAAAGGACGTTTAAAAACAGTTCATGTTTTCAAAAAGATGTGATATTGGGTGGGACTGTGTGGTCATGTGGTTCCATCCTCTTGCGACATGAGGAACCTGAGGATGAGAGAAGCGGATTTGCTCTAAATCACGGTGAGTTGGGGCAGAAACTGGGGTCTGTGGACTCCCCCTGCTCCTCCACAGCCGAGTGGCACATGGGGACTGATGGCAGCCCAGGAGCTGGTGGGCACTTGAGAGAGGCTGACCTGGGATCTGATTCAAGACGCTTTCTTCAGTAAACATTAACAGATGACCCAGGGGGTAGAAGAAACCATGATGCGTGGATGGACACGAAAGACAAATGTGAAACACAGGGATGAGGACAGCTCCCGAGCGCTCACTGTGAGTCACCCACCCTCCTAAACACTTCACCGGCTGCCTCTTCCTCATTCCTTCCATGAGCCCCCTGATGTCTGGACCTTTATGTCCGCGTAGCAGATGAGCAAACTGAAGGCCTGTTCAAGGCCGCACAGAGGCACATGGCAGAATCATGCTTCGAGTGCGGGCCTCCCTGACTCCAAGTCTCATGTACTATGTTGCCCATTACACATGTCTCACCTCTTTAGACTCTTGAAGCCAAATGTTATAGCAGGATCTTAAAGGTCATTATTCTTTCTTCATCTTCCTCTATTAAGATCCTTTCCCCACTGTAGCCTCCAGTCTAACTGCATGCTTGCTAGGAGTCTTTGGGGGAAGTCAGTGAGGAAAAGAGATTAAAACCCCAAAGAAAACTCAAGTGCTTTGGTACTTACCTTTAGACCGGCACAGGATTTGGTTGTTGAGCTGTTCTTTCTCATCTTTCAAGAGAGCATTTTCTTGCTCCAGGTCTGCAACTCGCTGGAAGAGAGCAACAGGGGAAAAATGTCTCATGATGCTGGGAAGAGGAGAGGCTTCTCTTGTGGGATTTGAGTTTTAACTGGATATGTGTAAATGCTCTTTTTGTTTAAGAAAATTGATTTGGGTAAAGCTTCTTTTGTTTTCAAGGAAAAATGTGTACTAAAAGAAAAATCCCATTAAAACAAGACAGATGAGCTCAGCACTATTTATGGTCATCTAATGTCCAACAAAACATCACGAAAATTCTATCCCAAGCTCACATGCCTTGTTGAGGAACTTACAAAGATAACAGGCTTTCTGAAGACAGCTGAAGGCCTGTGGATCGTGACCAAGTCAGCAATCCACTGAGGCTATATGATCAAACAGCAAACTGTGTATCATGAATGCAGGATGTGGGCAAACACATCTACACCTGCCACCAGAAGGTTTGCTGAGTGCAGTCACTCCCTGGCACCGTGCTCCTTGAGGTTATCTACTAGAACATCTGGAGACTACTGTTCAGAGAATGCAGTTATGCAAGTCTGCACTGAGTCAAGCTGCTGACTGACAATCACCCCCTTCTCCCTATCTCTTTTACTCAATAAATATGAAGGGAGCTAAAAGCTCAGGCCCTTGTTTACTGGAAGCAAGGAGCCCCCGGATCCCTTTTTCCAAATATACTCTTTTGCCTTTGTCTTTATTCCCGCATTCATCCCCTTTTGTTAAGTCCAACAGGGACTGGTTCCATGTCAGCTTTCATGTTTTTGTATTTGTTTGCCTTTCTTGCTAAATTTTTGAGCTCTCAATCTGGTCTTAGGAAGGCCAAAAGCTCACAATGAACAAATTATCTCTGGTCTTCATCCCACTTGCTTTACCTGTCTTACTGGCCCAGCAAAGTGCAAATTCTGGAAAAGAGATGACTTGCTATTGACATTCAACTGTCTAATCTAGTGTTGGACTTCTGATGATGTTGACAAAACCAAAATAAGGTGATTATTACCAGAAAAAAGAGGTATAAAAGAAAAAATACTAACTAAAGAAAAATTGTAGTCTACTCAAAGAGGAGTAAGAATTAAAACTGTGAAGAGGCCAGGCGTGGTGGCTCATGCCTGCAACCCCAGCACTTCGGGAGGCCGAGGTGGGTGGATCACGAGGTCAGGAGATTGAGACCATCCTGGCTAACACAGTGAAACCCCATCTCTACTAAAAATACAAAAAATTAGTTGGGTGTGGTAGTAGGCACCCATAGTCCCAGCTACTCGGGAGGCTGAGGCAGGAGAATGGCGTGAACCCGAGAGGCAGAGGTTGCAGTGAGCTGAGATAGTGCCACTGCACTCCAGCCTGGGAGACAGCAAAACTCTGTCTAAAAAAAAAAAAAAAAAAAAAAGTGGGGGGCAGATCCAAGATGGCTGAATAGGAACAGCTCTAGTCTACAGCTCCCAGCTGAGCGATGCAGAAGACAGGTGATTTCTGCATTTCCAACTGAGGTACCGGGTTCATCTCACTGGGGCTTGTCGGACAGTGGGGGCAGGACAGTGGGTGCAGCACACCGAGCGTGAGCCAAAGCAGGGCAAGGCATCACCTCACCTAGCAAGAGCAAGAGGTCAGGGAATTCCCTTTCCTAGCCAAGGGAAGCGGTGACAGATGGCAAGTAGAAAATTGGGTCACTCCCACCCTAATACTGCTCTTTTCCAATGGTTTTAGCAACTGGCACACCAAGAGATTATATCCTGCGCCTGGCTCAGAGGGTCCCACACCCACGAAGCCTCCCTCATTGCTAGCACAGCAGTCTGAGATTGAACTGCAAGGTGGCAGCAAGGCTGGGGGAGGGGCGCCCACCATTGCTGAGGCTTGAGTAGATAAACAAAGCGGCTGGGAAGCTCGAACTGGGTAGAGCCCACCACAGCTCAAGGAGGCCTGCCTGCCTCTGTAGACCCCACCTCTGGGGGCAGGGCATAGCTGAACAAAAGGCAGCAGAAACCTCTGCAGGTTTAAGTGTCCCTGTCTGACAGCTTTGAAGAGAGTAGTGGTTCTCCCAGCACGGAGTTTGAGAGCTGAGAACAGACAGACTGCCTCCTAAAGCAGGTCCCTGAACCCCGAGTAGCCTAACTGGGAGACACCCCCCAGTAGGGGCAGACTGACACCTCACACGGCTGGGTACCCCTCTAAGACAAAGCTTCCAAAGGAATGATCAGGCAGCAGCAATTGCTATTCAGCAATATTCGCTGTTCTGCAGCCTCCGCCACTGATACCCAGGCAAACGGTCTAGAGTGGACCTCCAACAAACTCCAACAGACCTGCAGCTGAGGGTCCTGACTGCGAGAAGGAAAACTAATAAACAGAAAGGACATCCACACAAAAGCCACATCTGTACATCACCATCATAAAAGACCAAAGGTAGATAAAACCACAAAGATGGGGAAAAAACAGAGCAGAAAAGCTGAAAATTCTAAAAATCAGAGTGCCTCTTCTCCTCCAAAGGAACACAGCTCCTCACCAGTAATGGAACAAAGCTGATGGAGAATGACTTTGACGAATTGAGAGAACAAGGCTTCAGATGATCCAACTTCTCCAAGCTAAAGGAGGAAGTTCGAACCCATTGCAAAGAAACTAAAAACCTTGAAAAAAGATCACACAAATGGCTAACTAGAATAAGCAGTGTAGAGAAGTCCTTAAATGACCTGATGGAGTTGAAAACCATGGCACAAGAACTACATGACAAATGCACAAGCTTCAGTAGCCGATTCGATCAACTGGAAGAAAGGGTATCAGTGATTCAAGATCAAATGAATGAAATGAAGCGAGAAGAGAAGTTCAGAGAAAAAAGAGCAAAAAGAAACGAACGAAGCCTCCAAGAAATATGGGACTATGTGAAAAGACCAAATCTACGTCTGATTGGTGTACCTGAAAGTGATGGGGAGAATGGAACCAAGTTGGAAAACACTCTGCAGGATGTTATCCGGGAGAACTTCCCCAACCTAGCAAGGCAGGACAACATTCAAATTCAGGAAATACAGAGAACGCCACAAAGATACTTCTTGAGAAGAGCAACTCCAAGACACATAATTGTCAGATTCACCAAAGTTGAAATGAAGGAAAAAAGGTTAAGGGCAGCCAGAGAGAAAGGTCGGGTTACCCACAAAGGGAAGTCCATCAGACGAACAGCTGATCTCTTGGCAGAAACTCTACAAGCCAGAAGAGAGTGGGGGCCAATACTCAACATTCTTAAAGAAAAGAATTTGCAACCCAGAATTTCATATCCAGCCAAACTAAGCTTCATAAGTGAAGGAGAAATAAAATCCTTTACAGACAAGCAAATGCTGAGAGATTTTGTCACCACCAGGCCTGCCCTACAAGAGCTCCTGAAGGAGCACTAAACATGGAAAGGAACAACTGGTACCAGCCATTGCAAAAACATGCCAAATTGTAAAGACCATTGATGCCAGGAAGAAACTGAATCAACTAACGAGCAAAATAACCAGCTAACATCATAACGACAGGATCAAGTTCACATGTAACAATATTAGCCTTAAATGTAAATGGGCTAAATGCTCCAATTAAAAGACACAAACTGGCAAATTGGATAAAGAGTCAAGACCCATCAGTGTGCTGTATTCAGGAGACCCATCTCAGGTGCAGACACACACACAGGCTCAAAATAAAGTATAGTGGAAGATCTATCAAGCAAATGGAAAACAAGAAAAGGCAGGGGTTGCAATCCCAGTCTCTGATAAAACAGACTTTAAACCAACAAAGATCAAAAGAGACAAAGAAGGCCACTACATAATAGTAAAGGGATCAATTCAACAAGAAGAGCTAATGATCCTAAATATATACACACACAATAAAGGAGCACCCAGATTCATAAAGCAAGTCCTTAGAGACCTACAAAGAGACTTAGACTCCCACGCAATAATAATGGGAGACTTTAACACCCCACTGTCAACATTAGATAGATCAACGAGACAGAAAGTTAACAAGGATATCCAAGAACTGAACTCAGCTCTGCACCAAGCAGACCTAATAGACATCTACAGAACTCTCCACCCCAAATCAACAGAATATACATTCTTCTCAGCACCACATCGCACTTATTCCAAAATTGACCACATAGTTGGAAGTAAAGCACTCCTCAGCAAATGTAAAAGAACAGAAATTTTAACAAACTGTCTCTCAGACCACAGTATAATCAAACTAGAACTCAGGATTAAGAAACTCAATTAAAACCATTCAACTACATGGAAACTGAACAATCTGCTCCTGAATGACTCCTGGGTACATAACGAAATGAAGGCAGAAATAAAGATGTTCTTTGAAATCAATGAGAACAAAGACACAACATACCAGAGTCTCTGGGACACATTTAAAGCAGTGTGTAGAGGGAAATTTATAGCACTAAATTTATAGCACTAAATGCCCACAAGAGAAAGCAGGAAAGATCTAAAATTGACACCCTAACATCACAATTAAAAGAAACTAGAGAAGCAAGAGTAAACACATTCAAAAGCTAGCAGAAGGCAAGAAATAACTAAAATCAGAGCAGAACTGAAGGAGATAGAGACACAAAAAACCCTTAAAAAAATCAATGAGTCCAAGAGCTGGTTTTCTGAAAAGGGGAACAAAATTGATAGAGCACTAGAAAGACTAACAAAGAAGAAAAGAGAGAAGAATCAAACAGACACAATAAAAAACGATAAAGGGGATAACACCACCCACCCCATAGAAATACAAACTACCATCAGAGAATACTATAAACACCTCTATGCAAATAAACTAGAATCTAGAAGAAATGGATAAATTCCTGGACACATACACACTCCCAAAACTAAACCAGGAAGAAGTTGAATCCCTGAATAGACCAATAACAGGCTCTGAAATTGAGGCAATAATTAGTAGCCTACCAAGCAAAAAAAGTCCAGGACCAGACAAATTCACAGCTGAATTCTACCAGAGGCACAAGGAGGAGCTGGTACCATTCCTTCTGAAACTATTCCAATCAATAGAAAAAGACGGAATCCTCCCTAACTCATTTTATGAGGCCAGCATCATCCTGATACCAAAGCCTGGCAGAGACACACACACAAAAAAGAGAATTTTAGACCAATATCCCTGATGAACATTGATGCAAAAATCCTCAATAAAATACTGGCAAACCGGATTCAGCAGCACATCAAAAAGCTTATCCACCATGATCAAGTGGGCTTCATACCTGGGATGCAAGGCTAGTTCAACATATGGAAATCAACAAATGTATTCCAGCATATAAACAGAACCAAAGACAAAAACCACATGATTACCTCAATAGATGCAGAAAAGGCCTTGACAAAATTCAACAGCCCTTCATGCTAAAAACTCTCAATAAATTCGGTATTGATGGAACGTATCTCAAAATAATAAGAGCTATGTATGACAAACCCAAACCCACAGCCAGTATCACACTGAATGGGCAAAAACTGGAAGCATTCCCTTTGAAAACTGGCACAAGACAGGGATGCCCTCTCTCACCACTCCTATTCAACATAGTGTTGGAAGTTCTGGCCAGGGCAATCAGGCAAGAGAAAGAAATAAAGGGTATTCAATTAGGAAAAGAGGAAGTCAAATTGTCCCTGTTTGCAGATGACATGATTGTATATTTAGAAAACCCCATCGTCTCAGCCCAAAATCTCCTTAAGCTGATAAGCAACTTCAGCAAAGTCTCAGGATACAAAATCAATGTGCAAAAATCGCAAGCATTCTTATACACCAATAACAGACAAACAGAGAGCCAAATCACGAGTGAACTCCCATTCACAATAGCTTCAAAGAGAATAAAATACCTAGGAATCCAACTTACAAGGGATGTGAAGGACCTCTTCAAGGAGAAGTATAAACCACTGCTCAACGAACTAAAAGAGGACACAAACAAACAGAAGAACATTCCATACTCATGGATAGGAAGAATCAATATCATGAAAATGGCCATACTGCCCAAGGTAATTTATAGATTCAATGCCATCCCCATTAGCTACCAATGACTTTCTTCACAGAATTGGAAAAAAGTACTTTAACGTTCATATGCAATCAAAAAAGAGTCCGCATTGCCAAGACAATCCTAAGCCAAAAGAACAAAGCTGGAGGCATCATGCTACCTGACTTCAAACTATACTACAAAGCTACAGTAACCAAAACAGCATGGTACTGGTACCAAAACCTCTATAGTCCAATGGAACAGAACAGAGCCCTCAGAAATAATACCACACATCTACAACCATCTGATCTTTGGCAAACAGGACAAAAACAAGAAATAGGGAAAGGATTCCCTATTTAATAAATGGTGCTGGGAAAACTGGCTAGCCATATCTAGAAAGTTGAAACTGGATCCCTTCCTTACACCTTATACAAAAATTAATTCAAGATGGATTAAAGACTTAAATGTTAGACCTAAAACCATAAAAACCCTAGAAGAAAACCTAGACAATGCCATTCAGGGCATAGGCATGGGCAAGGACTTCATGTCTAAAACACCAAAAGCATGGCAACAAAAGCCAAAATTGACAAATGGGATCTAATTAAACTAAAGAGCCTCTGCACAGCAAAAGAAACTACCATCAGAGTGAACAGGCAACCTACAGAAGGGGAGAAAATTTTTGCAATCTACTCATCTCACAAAGGGCTAACATCCAGAATCTACAAAGAACCCAAACAAATTTACAGGAAAAAAAAATAAACCCCATTAAAAGTAGGTGAAGGACATGTACAGACATTCTCAAAAGAAGACATTTATGCAGCCAACAGACACATGAAAAAATGCTCATCATCACTGGCCATCAGAGACATGCAAATCAAAACCACAGTGAGATACCATCTCACACCAGTTAGAATGGCAATCATTAAAAAGTCAGGAAACAACAGGTGTTGGAGAGGATGTGGAGAAACAGGAACACTTTTACACTGTTGGTGGGACTGTAAACTAGTTCAACCATTGTGGAAGATAGTGTGGCAATTCCTCAGGGATCTAGAACTAGAAATACCATTTGACCCAGCCATCCCATTACTGGGTATATACCCGAAGGATTACAAATCATGCTGCTATAAAGACACATGCACACATATGTTTACTGTGGCACTATTTGCAACAGCAAAGACTTGGAACCAACCCAAATGTCCATCAATGATAGACTGCATTAAGAAAATGTGGCACATATACACTATGGAATACTATGCAGCCATAAAAAAGGATGAGTTCGTGTCCTTTGTAGGGACATGGATGAAGCTGGAAACCATCATTCTCAGCAAACTGTCGCAAGAACAGAAAACCAAACACTGCATGTTCTCACAGGTGGGAACTGAACAATGAGAACACTTGGACACAGGAAGGGGAACATCACACCCTGGGGCCTGTTGTGGGTTGTGGGGATGGGAGAAGGATAGCATTAGGAGATATACCTAATGTAAATGTGGAGTTAATGGGTGCAGCACACCAACATGGCACATGTATACGTATGTAACAAACCTGCATGTTGTGCACATGTACCCTAGAACTTAAAGTACAATAAAAACAAACAACGAATGTGTGTGAAGAAAGTTTTTTAAAAATGTTTTTGCTATTTATTATTAGAGCAACTATTTGTATGGGTTTTTAAAAAGCAACAGTTCAGCTGTGTTCTAAGAGAATTTGAAATCATTAGTTGGTATACAGGAGGATGGGAAAGGGTTTTTTATAACATGGGGGCTAAACTGCAATTGATTCACCTTTGTGCTTGGATCCCCCAGAGATTCATCCTGCAATCAAGTAATTTTCCCTACTAAAATCACATCCCTGCCTTTGTGACATGGATAAGGGCATAGTTGAGCATTGCAAAAAACAGGCAGGGAGAGAATGAGGAACACGTGCCAGTGCTCCCTCAAAATTCAGGCTTCCAGACCTGAGATCTCCCTTCCCCTATGGCTGGCTGATCCATCACCATTCCCCACAGAATGATCTCTCTTGATCACATCCTAAGTGTGGTATATGGCAAAGACAACAAATTTCACGGCCACACAGATCCTGGGCTCTATACACCTGTTTCCCCCTCTATAAAATGTAAACCCGGCTGGGTACAGTGGCTCACGCCTGCAATCCCAGCGCTTTGGGAGGCCGAGGTGGGCAGATCACGAGGTCAGGAGATCGAGAGGATCCTGGCCAACATGCTGAAACCCCATCTCTACTAAAAATACAAAAATTAGCTGAGTGTGGTGGTGCATGCCTGTAATCCCAGCTACTTGGGAGGCTGAGGCAGGAGAATCACTTGAACCAGGGAGTCGGAGGTTGCAGTGAGCCAAGATTGTGCCACAGTACTCCAGCCTGGCAACAGATCAAGACTTCATTTCAAAAAAAAAAAAAAAAGAAGAAGAGGAAACCCACTTCACAGAGTTTTTCATTTACTGAGATGACGCATGTGAAGTACCAGGCAGAAGTCATTGCATAGAGCAGTTGATTAATGTATGTCGATGGTTCCACATTACTCTTACTGGGCATGAAATGGAAATACACACTTTAAAACCATTCCAGCACTTTCCAAAAATTTAAACAGTATCTACTCTTTACAAATTATTCCAGAAATTAGAAGGAACACTTCCCAATTCCATTCTATGAAGCCAGTGTTACTCTGAACCAAAACCAAAGACATCACAAAAAACCAAAACGACAGCCCAGTATCTCTTATGAACATAGATTCAAAAATCCTCAACTAAACACTAGCAAATGGTTATGATAAAAACATTCAAAGTATAAATAGAAGTGAACATCCTCAACCTGATAAAAATCCCACAGCTAATACCACACTTTATGGTGAAAGACTGAATGTGTTTCCCCTAAGATCAGGAAGTCAAGGGTGTCTGCTCTTGCCACTTCTATTCAGCATTGTATTGAAGGTTCTAGCCAGGGCAATAGGCAAGAAAGACAAAAAGCATCCAGAATGAAAAGGAAGAAGTAAAACTACCTCTCTCTGCAGATGACACAATCTTGTATATAGAAAATACTAAGAAATTCACTTAAAAACTATTAAAATAAATGAGTTCAGGTTGCAGGGTCCAACTTCAATATACAAAACTCAATTGTATTTCTATATATTTGCAATGAACAATCAAAAATAAATTAAGAAAACTATTCCACTATAATGGAATATTTAGGAATAAATTTAACAAGTATAAAATGAAAAAACATTATTGAAAGAAATTAAAGATCTTAATAGATGGAAAGACATCTTGAGATAATGGATCAAAACACTTTTTAAGATGGCAATACTCCTCAAATTCATCTACAGATTCAATGTAATCCTCACAAAGATCCTGCATGGCTTCTTTGCAGAAATTCATGAGCTGGTCCTTAAATTCATATGTATCTAGGGATCCAGAATACCCAAAGGATCTTGAAGAAAATGAACAAAGCTGGAATAATCACACTTCTAAATTTTAAAACTTACTAGAAGACAAAGTAATAAAGACAGTGTGATACTGGCATAAAGATAGACATACTGATCAGTGAAACAGAATTGACTTTCACATTGACAGTCAATTGATTTTTGACAAGGGTGCCAAAACAATTCAATGAGGAAAAGAATAGTCTTAATCAAAGGTGCTGATACAAATGGATATCTACATGGAAAAAAATGAAGCTGGACCACTACCTCGTAATATATAAAAATTAACTCAAAATGCATTAAAGACTTAAGCGTAAGGGCTAAAACTATAAAACTCTCAGAAGAAAACATAGTAACAAATCTTTGTGACCTTTGGATTAGGCAATGTTTTCTTAAATACAATGCCAAAAGCACAAGCAACCAAATTAAAAATAAGTTG